>NW_028319451.1:0-300000 GCF_062004578.1 Staurois parvus
GACCTCCTTCAGAGGTGGCTCTAGGCTTTGTGAGGCAAGACTAGACCTGAGGTCCCTCTCGCGCCCATCATGGGAAAAATATTTCAAGCGAAAAAAATGAACTGGGAGATGGGTAAGGCAACCACTGGAGGTTCAGGAGTGAGGCTGAAAATGTAGGTGTGCTGTAACCTGTGGGGCGCAGCACTGGGTGAAGGGTGGAAAAACGCCAATTCCAGGTCTGCAGAGCCTCATGGCTGGCAGAGAATACACATTACATACCAACCGCAGGCCAAGACATGAGATGCCAACCGCAGGGCACTTTACACGGAGACAGGGCACAATACACAGGGCCGGGCACATTACATGAAGGCAGGGCACATTACAAGGGGGCAGGGCACATTACAAGGGGGCAGGGCACATTACACGGGGGCAGGACACATTACACGGGGCAGGGCACATTACATGGGACAGAGCATATTACATGTGACAGGGCATATTACATGGGACAGAGCACTTTACATGGTACAGGGCACATCACATGAGACAGAGCACATTAATGGGACAGGGCATATTACATGGGACAGGGCACATTACATAAGGCAGAGCTCATTACATGGGACAGGAACATTACATGGGACAGGGCATATTACATGGGGCAGGGCACATTACACTTCGCAGAACACTTTACATGGGAAAGGGCACATTACATGGGACAGAACACTTTACATGGGGCAGAGCTCATTACATGGAACAGGGCGCATTAATAGGACAGAGCATATTACATGGGATAGGGCACGTTACATGGGATAGGGCACTTTACATGGTACAGAGCACTTTACATGGGACAGAATACATTACATGGGACAGAGCACTTTACATGGGACAGTGCACATTACATGGGACCGAGCAGTTTATATGGGACCGAGCAGTTTACATGGACACAGTGCTTTACATGGGACAGGGCACATTACACGGGACAGAGCACTTTACATGGTACAGGGCACATTACATGGGACAGAGATAATGTCACATACAAGCCAATAGTATGCCAGCTGCTTCCCTGCCCCTGAAATGACACGTAGATTGCCGCGGAACCCAGGTTGAGAAACAATGCGTTAGGCAAGTTAGTGTGAGTGTGACGCCGCTGCGAGGCCACTGTGAGTGCGAGGCCGCTGCGAGGCCACTGTGAGTGCGAGGCCGCTGCGAGGCCACTGTGAGTGCGAGGCCGCTGTGAGTGCGAGGCCTTAGGCGACCGTCCAATTTGCCTAATTAAAGAGACGTCTCTGGTCTCCTTTGAATTAAAGTGGACCCCAGATATCCACCCCAAATGAGTAAGTTCTTCTGCCTACCTGGTCCCTGGGAGGGTTACACTGACACATTACCTAGCATGCATGGACTTGATATCTGAGGTCTATGAAAAAGCAAAAAGCATAAACTGAATTAAAAAAACATAAAAATAGGCCAAAACTGCTCATTTCCTATGGCGCATATTATGAGCGGGATCTGCGGCATAGCGGGGTCTGGGATACACTCCCAGGTTAGGACGCAGACTGAAGCCGGCATTAACCATTTCCTGTTGTTTTGCAGGGGCCGGGCCCGCCATGAACCGGTAATGGAGCTGTCATAATGCCATAATGGATCTCCACTTGAAACCAGCAGACTGCTATTTAACGTCTTCAGAAATCGGCTTATAAAATCTTCGGTTACCGTCTTCTTCCCTTAAAGGCCGGGAAGGTAATGGATTTGGAATTGCTTTGGAAAGCCGACAGGTTTTTCTAATAAATGAAAACAGAACCAGATTTCAGGTTAATGCTCATATTTGTAACAGGGAGCAAGGGGGCTCTCCCCACCTGTCCCCAAGGACAGTTACAGACGGGAATGTATTCAGGCTTCACTGTCTCAGCAATACCGCCGGCACGGGGGAAAACTCATCTCGGCAATCTTTTGTCTGGCATGTTTGAATTTTTTTTTTTTAGTCCTGGACCAGCCCCCATTTCTAGAAATGGGATTTTATTTGAAGCAACCTACATGGGGCAGCAGACAGTCATGAACTCCCCACCTGTGACATATCATCTGCTCCTCTTTTTTGGGTAAAGAGTGCAGACCAGCAAAGGTTGATTGCCTTTTGAGCTTCCTTCCATCTGTGGTGAGAGCACTGGAGAAAACTCATCTTGGCAATCTTTTGTCTGGCATGTTTGAACTTTTTCTTTTAGTCCCGGACCAGCCCCCATCTCTAGAAATTGGATTTTATTGAGAGCAACCTACATGGGGCAGCAGAGAGTCATGAACTCCCCACTTGTGACATATCATCTGCTCCTGTTTTTTGGGTAAAGAGTGCAAACAAGCAAGGGTTGATTGCCTTTTGAGCTTCCTTCATTCTGTGATGAGAGCACTGGAGAAAACGTCTCAGTAATCTTTTGTCTGGCATGTTTGAACTTTTTTATCAAGTCCCGGACCAGCCCCCATTTGTAGAAATGGGATTTTATTGAAAGCAACCTACATGGGGCAGCAGAGAGTCATGAACTCCCCACCTGTGACTTATCATCTGCTCCTCTTTTTTGGGTAAAGAGTGCAGACCAGCAAGGGTTGATTGCCTTTTGAGCTTCCTTCATTCTGTGGTGAGAGCACTGGAGAAAACTCATCTTGGCAATCTTTTGTCTGGCATGTTTGAATTTTTTTTTTTAGTCCCGGACCAGCCCCCATCTCTAGAAATTGGATTTTATTGAGAGCAACCTACATGGGGCAGCAGAGAGTCATGAACTCCCCACCTGTGACATATCATCTGTTTCTCTTTTTTGGGTAAAGAGTGCAGACCAGCAAGGGTTGATTGCCTTTTGAGCTTCCTTTCATCTGTGGTGAGAGCACTGGAGAAAACTTCTCAGTAATCTTTTGTCTGGCACGTTTGAAATTTTTTATTAAGTCCCGGACCAGCCCCCATTTCTAGAAATGAGATTTTATTTGAAGCAACTTACATGGGGCAGCAGAGAGTCATGAACTCCCCACTTGTGACATATCATCTGCTCCTCTTTTTTGGGTAAAGAGTGCAGACCAGCAAGGGTTGATTGCCTTTTGAGCTTCCTTCCATCTGTGTATGGTGAGAGCACTGGAGAAAATGTATCTCAGTAATATTTTGTCTGGCATGTTTTCAACTTTTTTTGAGTCCCGGACCAGCCCCAAATTCCAAGAAAAGGCTTTTTATTTATTGGCAGCAACCTACAGGGGGTACATATCATCTTCTCCTCTTTTTTTGAATAAAGAGTGCAGACAATCAGGGGCTGATTGCCTCTTGAGATTTCATCCATCAGTGTATGCCAAGAGCACGGGGGAAAACCCATCTCGGCAATCTACTGTCTGGCATGTTTGAACTTTTTTTAGTCCCGGACCAACCTTAAGAATTGGGTTTCTGTTTATTGACAGTAACCTACAGAGGAAATATATCGTCTGCTCCTCTTCTCTGAGTTAAGAAAGCAGACAAGCAGGAGCTGATGGCTTCTTGAGCTTCCCTCCATCGGTGTATGGAGAGAGCACTGGAGAACTTTTTTTTTTTTTAGTCCCGGACCTACCTCCAAATGTTCAATTCCTAGAAAAGTGTTTCTATTGATTGACAGCAACCTACAGGGGGCACATATCGTCTGCTCCTCTTCCTTGGGTGAAGAGTGAAGACAAGCAGGGGCTGATTGCATCTTGAGCTTCCATCGGTGTATGGGGAGAGCACTAAAGAAGTCATCCCGAAATATCGATAGACATCAATGGCAGGAGGAGGTAAAAGAGACTCTCACCAAAATAAAAATAAAGGCATTTTATGAAGGAAGAAAAAGAATACTTACCTTTCCAGCAACCAGCTGTCCCGGATTTCATTCCTTTGCAGAGCTATGGTCACCACCAGAGAAAACTCATCTTGGAAATGTTTTGTCCGGCACGTTTGAAGTTTTTTTAGTCCCGGACCATTCCCCAAACTCCCAATTCTTAGAAATGGGTTTCTACTTATTGACAGCAACCTACAGTGGGCACATATCATCTGCCCCTCTTCCTTGGGTGAAGAGTGAAGACAAGCAGGGATGATTGCATCTTGAGCTTCCTTCCTTTGGTGTATGGCGAGAGCATTGGAGAAGTCTTCCAGAAATATCGATAGAATGGCAGAAGGAGGTTAAAGCGACCCTCACCGAAATCAAACTAAAGGCACTCTTTGGCTAAGGAGTGCAGACAAGCAGGGGCTAATTGCATCTTGAGCTTCCATCGGTGTATGGGGAGAGCACTGAAGAAGTCATCCCGAAATATCGATAGACATCAATGGCAGGAGGAGGTTAAAGAGACCCTCACCAAAATAAAAGTGAAGGCATTTTATGAAGGAAGAAAAAGAATACTTACCTTTCCAGCAACCAGCTGTCCCGGATTTCATTCCCTTGAAGAGCTATGGCCGCCCCCAGAGAAAACTCGTCTTGGAAATGTTTTGTCCGGCACGTTTGAAGTTTTTTTAGTCCCGGACCATTGCCCAAACTCCCAACTCTTGGAAATGGGTTTCTACTTATTGACAGCAACCTACAGGGGGCACATATCATCTGCTCCTCTTCCTTGGGTGAAGAGTGAAGACAAGCAGGGGCTGATTGCATCTTGAGCGTCCTTCCATTGGTGTATGGCGAGAGCATTGGAGAAGTCTTCCAGAAGTATCGATAGACAGAAGGAGGTTAAAGCGACCCTCACTGAAATCAAACTAAAGGCACTCTTTGGCTAAGGAGTGCAGACAAGCAGGGGCTAATTGAATCTTGAACTTCCATTGGTGTATGGGGAGAGCACTGAAGAAGTCATCCCAAAATATCGATAGACATCAATGGCAGGAGGAGGCTAAAGAGACCCTCATGAAAATAAAAATGAAGGCATTTTATGAAGGAAGAAAAGGAATACTTACCTTTCCAGCAAACAGCTGTCTCGGACTTCATTCCCTTGCAGAGCTATGGCCGCCCCCAGAGAAAACTCATCTTGGAAATGTTTTGTCCGGCACGTTTGAAGTTTTTTAGTCCCGGACCATTCCCCAAACTCCCAACTCTTGGAAATGGGTTTCTAATTATTGACAGCAACCTACAGGGGGCACATATCATCTGCTCCTCTTCCTTGGGTGAAGAGTGAAGACAAGCAGGGGCTGATTGGGTCTTAAACTTCCTTCCATTGGTGTATGGCGAGAGCATCGGAGAAGTCTTCCAGAAATATCGATAGAATGGCAGAAGGAGGTTAAAGCGACCCTCACCGAAATCAAACTAAAGGCCCTCTATGAAGGAAGAAGACAACTTACCTGTCTAACAAATGTCAGCTGCAGACTTTGTTCCCTTCCAGAGCTACGGCTGCCATTAGTAACCACTACTTCTGGGTCTGTCAGATGTGTGGTCCCCCTCTGCGCACCGTGGTTTCTCCCGTTGGCCACAGGACACCATTGTGAAGTTGGGACAGTGGGAGGAACCACAGCATGCAGCAGGGGAGCAGCTATCAGATGCCAGCAGTGGCCGTGGGTCTGCCCTCTGTTGGGTAGAAACGTTTTCTTCTTTTATAGGTTTTTCTTTTTATATTGTTCACAAAGTTTAAAAGTCGTGAAAGTTACGATAAAGGCAAATTAAAGCTGACCTCCAACGAACGAATGCAGCTCTGTAATTTATTGATACATCATTAGGTCCTCTTCCACACAGGCAGCCAAGAGGACGAAAAAAACAGGCAACTGAGCTTCAGTTTACCAGTCCCCTGGCTACCCACCTAAAAGCAAAACCACAGTTAGAGGAGGTTGTTCCCAAGGTGCGTGGCAGCGCCACCTGTGAGATTCTGCGTGACGGCGCCATCTGTCAAATTCTGCGTGACGGCGCCACCTGTCAAATTCTGCGTGGTGGTGCCACCTGTCAAATTCTGCGTGGCGGCGCCACCTGTCAAATTCTGCGTGGCGGCGCCACCTGTCAAATTCTGCGTGGCGGCGCCACCTGTGAAATTTTGCGTGGTGGAGCCACCTGTCAAATTCTGCGTGGTGGTGCCACCTGTCAAATTCTGCGTGGTGGTGCCACCTGTCAAACTCTGCGTGGTGGTGCCACCTGTCAAATTCTGCTTGGCGGCATCTCCTGTCACACTCTGCGTGGTGGTGCCACCTGTCCAATTCTGCGTGGTGGTGCCACCTGTCAAATTCTGCATGGCGGAGCCACCTGTCAAATTCTGCGTGACGGCGCCACCTGTCACATTCTGCGTGGTGGTGCCACCTGTCCAATTCTGCGTGACAGCGCCATCTGTCAAATTCTGCGTGGTGTCACCATCTGTCAAATTCTGCGTGGTGGTGCCACCTGTCAAATTCTGCATGGTGGAGCCACCTGTCCAATTCTGCGTGGTGGTGCCACCTGTCCAATTCTGCGTGACTGCACCACCTGTCACTCTGCGTGGTGGTGCCACCTGTCCACGTGTCCAAGTCCGCGTGACGGCACCATCTGTCAAATTCTGCATGGCGGCACCACCCATCAAATTCTACATGGCGGCACCACCTGTCCAATTCTGCGTGGTGGTGCCACCTGTCCAACTCAATTATTCGAGCCAATGGGGCCATGCAGCAAATGCTTGGCTCACAGTTCCAGCACATTCTCTCCTTTATTAACCCCTTCATGCCGGCCCTTTAAGAGTTTCAGAAGCCGGGAGGCAGGGCAGGGTTTAGGGTCATGGCGGTCACATGATCAGGAAAGGTCCCGATCGAAAGAGGAGATCGGGACCTTTCCGTGAGTACTGGACATGTGTGCTTTTTTAATAGAACGCAAATGTGCGGCCGCTCGGAGTCTAGGCCCAGACGCCGGGAGGCCGCACATTTGCGTTCGGCCGGCGTGAAGAGGTTAACTACCCAATTATAATCTAGACAAAAAAAAAAAAGAAAAGGACAAACAGCAGGCAATCAGGAGGCAGCAGGATCACCTTCTGAATGCCTGACTGCGTCTGCGCAGCCACACTCTGAAAGGCGATCCACTGCAGATCGCTTTTCGAAGCCTTGGCTAGTGTGAATCTATCCTAAATGTGTTTGTTCTTATGCAAGCTGTTACTTGAAGGTGACCTGGTATCAACCCCTTGCAATCCCAGTACAGCAGAGCTCAGACTGGGGAGGGAGAAGCAGCACAGGGAACCAATCAGGCATCCTGGAATGCAAGGGGCAAGCTACAAAGTTATATAGTTAGTCTGGCTGAAAAAAGACAAAAGTCCATCCAATTCAACCACAGAATAGCAGATAGCTGATAGCAGAAGGGAGCATAGCAAAGCCTGGTTCAGTTAGGCAGCAAAAATGGGCAGTTTGGCCGCATTTTTACCACATCCTGAATGCCTAACCTGGCAGCTGAAAGGGGTAATACACACAATGCTTCGCTTTGCGAATTTAACTCGACTTGTTGAGTTGATCGTTGGCACCTGTCAATGGCACGGCTTGGCTCACGGTTTCAGCACATTAGTTCCATTCGGAAAAAAAAAAAGGGGGGGGGAGGGGCATTTATGAGATGGCAGTAGCCCTTCTTGAACTCCCTGAAAAGCGATCCACGCCAGGCAAGCCTAGCCGAACGGAGAGATGAGCTTCTCAGTGGGCTGCTTCTTCTTTCACTGTTCAGTCACAGGGTATGATTGGAGGGAGGAGACCTGTAAGCGAAAGTGAAACTGCAGCAGAAAAAAAAAAAAGAACCAGGCCACCTCCCCTGTGATCTATTGCACAGCTGTGTAAATCTCAGAACTGGATGGACAAGGACACAAACCCTTTTAGCAGCTAAACATACTGCGCTTTATCCGTATAAAATGCAAACGAAAAAAAAAAAAAATGCAAACGAGCTAAAAATAGAAAAGCTCGTTCCCATTTTTTTTTCCTGCCTCTCGTTATATTCTGTTCTTGTGTTACGTCTCCATCGTCATTACATCGGCTGTGTTTATTTGTTCTGTGATCACCGAGAACAAGCCCAGCACTGCTTTTACTGGAAAAGCCTTGTTTTCCTTTCTGCTCTCCAGGCGGCAGCACCAAGGGGGTGTTACCCCACCGCCCCCCACCCTGCCCCCTCCCCAAACAGCGTGATTCTAATCGCCAGCATTAAAGCAACATCCAGAACCAGAGCAGGTGAGCCATCGAAAATGGAATCTCACCCAAAGACATCCTCCACATTCCCGCCTGGCAGAGGGACTTACTGCAGGGGCGGTCTGACAACTCATGGGGCCCCCGGGCAATATGGGATCATGGGGCCTCTGTGTCCTTGCCCAAACTCAAAAAAGCTATATGAAAAAGGTACCAGGGGCATCTCATGGGGCCCCCTACTGACCCCGAGCCCTCGGGCAGTGCCCAAGTTTCCAAATGGTCAGTCCGCCCCTGACTTACTGTATCTCGTATGGGCAGCAAAAAGATCAATAAAGTCTTAAATAAGCTCCACCCCCCCACCCCTCATTTTTTTAGGTGACCTTAAGAACAGCTTGTCTTGTTCAGAAGTGATTTTGTGGAAGAAACGTGAATTTTGGGGGTTGTGGAAATATCTAATCCTGCTTCTATGAGAAGAGACCAGGAGAGATTTTTTTTTTTCCCCCGTAAGTTGGCCATGTGTATGGAGAAAGGCGTAATGAGGTTCTGATGGTAACAAATTCACAAAAGAATATTTTAAAGCCAATTTGTACCATGAAGGGCAAAGTAACTTGTTCACTAAGCTGACCTGTTGCCCCCGATTTCAGAGGACGGTCCACGTTTTCAGATGGTTGTCATTCAAAGTCTCCTCCAAAGTAACTTGTTCACTAGGCTGACTTGACGTCCCGGATTTCTAGGGATGGTTCCTGTTTTCAGGAGGCTGTCCCTGACTTCTACAAAGAAACTGCTCACTTGGGTGACTTGACGTTTCAGATTTCCAGGCATGTCCCTGTTTTCAGGAGGCTGTCCCTGGCTCCTACAAAGTTACTTGATCACTAGGCTGACCTAATATTTCCAATTTCCAGGGATAGTCCCTGTTTTTCACTAAGCTGACCTGATGCCCCCAGATGTCAGGGGAGGGTCCACGTTTTCAAATGGTTGTCATTCAAAGGCTCCTCCAAGGTAACTTGTTCAGTAGGCTGACTTGATGTCCCGGATTTCCAGGGATGGTCCCTGTTTTCAGGAGGCTGTCCCTGACTTCTACAAAGAAACCTCCTCAGTTGGCTTGACATTTCAGATTTCAGGGGCAGTCCACGTTTTCAGATGGTTGTCATTCAAAGGCTCCTCCAAAGTCATTTGTTCACTAGGCTGACTTGACATCCCGGATTTCCAGGGACGGTCCCTGTTTTCAGGAGGCTGTCCCTGGCTCCTACAAAGTTACTTGATCACTAGGCTGGATAGATGTCACCAATTTTCAGGGACAGCCTCTGGTTTCAGAAGGTTGTTCTTGGTTCCTCCAAAGTAACTTGTTCACTAGGCTGACTTGACGTCCCGGATTTCCAGGGATGGTCCCTGTTTTCAGGAGGCTGTCCCTGGCTCCTACATAGTTACTTGATCACTAGGCTGGATAGATGTCATCAATTTCCAGGGACAGCCTCCGGTTTCAGAAGGTTGTTCTTGGTTCCTCCAAAGTAACTTGTTCACTAGGCTGACCTAATATTTCCAATTTCCAGGGACAGTCCCCGTTTTTCACTAAGCTGACCTGATGCCCCCCGATTTCAGGGGAGGGTCCACGGTTTCAGATGGTTGTCATTCAAAGGCTCCTCCAAAGTAACTTTTTCAGTAGGCTGACTTGACGTCCCTTCAATGAGGAGGCAGAGATCCAGGACAGATGAGGTTCTCATGTACATCGCTGGATCGCGATGGGGCTCAGGTACACACACCCTTGGGACACCTGACGTAAGGGGGAACTCTGATGGTGACACCTGATGTAAAGGGGGCACTCTGATGGGGACTTGGAAGCAAGGGGGGCTTTGATGGGGGCACTGATGAA
Organism: Staurois parvus; assembly: GCF_062004578.1. Classification (NCBI taxonomy): domain Eukaryota; kingdom Metazoa; phylum Chordata; class Amphibia; order Anura; family Ranidae; genus Staurois; species Staurois parvus. The sequence goes on from NW_028319451.1 coordinate 9,897, forward strand.
GACCTGGATGTAAGGTGGGCTCAGATGGGAACCCAGATGTGAAGGGGGAACTCTAATGGGACAACTGACGTAAGGGGGAACTCTGATGGTGACACCTGATGTAAGGGGGCACTCAGATGGAGGCAGGGGCGGACTGACAACTCATGGGGCCCCCGGGCAATAGGGGATCATGGGGCCCCTGTGTCCTTGCCCAAACTCAAAAAAGCCTATGAAAAAGGTACCAGGGGCATCTCATGGGGCCCCCTACTGACCCCGGGCCCTCGGGCAGTGTCCGAGTTTCCAAATGGTCAGTCTGCCCCTGGATGGGGGAACCTAATGTAAAGGAAACGCTAATGAGACACCTGATGTAAGGGGTCACTCTGCTGGGGACTTGGAAGTAAGGGGGGCTTTGATGGGGGCTCTGATGAAGACCTGGATGTAAGGTGGGCTCAGATGGGAACCCAGATGTGAAGGGGGAAACACTAATGGGGACACCTGATGTAAGGAGACACTCTGATGGGGACACCTAATGTAAAGGAAATGCTAATGAGACACCTGATGTAAGGGGGCACTCTGCGTGGGACTTGGAAATAAAGGGGGCTTTGATGGGGGCTCTGATGAAGACCTGGATGTAAGGTGGGCTCAGATGGGAACCCAGATGTGAAGGGGGAACTCTAATTGGGACACCTGATGTAAGGAGGAACTCTGATGGGGACACCTGATGTAAGAGGGCACTCTGACTGGAACCTGATGTAAGGGGGGCACTCTGATGGGGACTTGGAAGCAAGGGGGGCTTTGATGGGACTCTAATTAAGACCTGGATGTAAGGTGGGCTCAGATTGGGGACCCAGATGTGAAAGGGGAACTCTAATGGGGACACCTGATGTAAGGAGGAACTCTGATAGTGACATGTGATGTAAGTGGGCACTCTGTTGGGGACTTCTGATGTAAGAGGGACTCTGGTGGGGACACCTGACAAAAGGGGAAACTCTGATGGGGACACCTGATGTGAGGGAGTACTCTGATGGGAACCTGATGTTAATGGGGTTCTAATGAGGACCTGGATATAAGATGGCCTCAGATGGGGACCCAGATGTTAAGGGGGACTCCTAAGATGGACTCTGATGCGGACTGTGATGTAAGGGGGCACTCTGATGGAGACACCTGATGTAAGAGGGGACTCTGATAGGAACCTGATATAGAAGAGGACTCTGATGAAGACTCCTGATAGAAAGGGGACTCTGATGAGGATTCCTGATGTAAAGGGGGACTCTGATAGGGTCAACTGATATAAGGGGGCACATGTTCTTTTTATTCACCCTAATCTAAAACCGCCTAATACATACTTTCCCAAGTGGTGACTGTGTGACAGGCTGTCAGTGACGGACTTTTTTACTGCACCCCCAAATCAGATAGGATAGATCTGGACCTGGGAGAGAGAAGAGCAGAAGAAGAATCTCATTGGCTGCTGCTGCAGCCTAGGATTGTGCTTGACCCTAGCAACGGGGCCTGAAGAATGCTGATTGGGTGCCACTGTGGCCATGTAAACGCACAACACCCTCGCCTATGGGGACAGGTTTAGGGGCCATTGCTGGAGTCAGGCTGCTGTATCCCCGGGGAGAGGGCTCAGGGCTGCATTGCTTTGTCTTACTTTCCTTTTTAGGGCTTTTGCATTTTTTGTAATAAAGATCATTTCAGCTGTTTGTGGTGTTTCAGTGGCTGTTGGGTCCAGGCAGAGGGCCGGCTATCACTGGGAGTGACAAAAGGACTCATTTAGCAAGCAGCTCCTCAAAGGGTGGCGCAACATGTGGGGGCTCGTCCGGGATTCCTACAAGTCACGCAACACATCATTTTGTCGCTTATTATTTTAGGTGGAATGTAAAGTGACCCTTAACCCCTCGCCCTCCCGAGGATTTACCCCCCTTAACCCCTCCCCCTCCTGAGGATTTATCCCCCTTAACCCCTCGCCCTCCCGAGGATTCACCCCCCTTAATGACCACGCCTCTTTTTGCTACTCGGCGCTGCACTAATTCAACTGATAATTGCGCGGTCATGCAATGCCGCACCCAAACGAAATTTACGTCCTTTTTTTCACACAGAGCTTTCTTTCGGTGGTATTTGATCGCCTGTGCGCTTTTTATTTTTCACACTATAAACAAAAAAAGACCAAAAATTTTGAAGAAAAACAATATTTTTTACTTTCAGCTATAAAAAATATATCATAAACTCAAAATTGGTTGTAAATTTAGGCCAAAATGTATTCTGCTCCATGTTTTTGGTAAAAAAATCCCAATAAATGTATATTGATTGCTTTGTGTGGGAGTTATAGCGTCTACAAACTATGGTATAGATACTGCGATTTACGCCATTTTTTCGCTATACAGCGCTGCGCTAGTTTAATGGACAATTGCGCGGTCATGCAATACGGTACATAAATGAAATTTACAACCTTTTTTTCCCACAAATTGAGCTTTCTTTCGGTGGTATTTGATCGCCTGTGCGGTTTTTATTTTTTGTGCTATAAAAAAAAAAAGGCTGACATTTTTGAGGCAAAAAAACAATATTTTGGACTTTTTGCTATAAAACATGTCCAGTAAAAAAAATTTAAAAATCAAATTTAGTCATAAATTTCTGCCAAAATGTATTCTGCGACATGTCTTTGCTAAAAAAAAACCCCAATACGTGTAAATTAATTGGTTTACGTGAAAGTTATAGCGTTTACAAATGGCGGGAAAGATATTGGGATTTTTAATTTTTTTTTATACTAATAATGGCGGCGATCAGAGACTTATGGCGGCGATCAGTGACTTATGGAGGCGACCAGTGACTTATGGCGGCAACCAGTGACTTATGGCGGCAATCAGCGACTTATGGCGGCTATCAGTGACTTATGGTAGCAATCAGTGACTTATGGCGGCAATCAGCGACTTATGGCGGCGATCAGCAACTTATGGCGGCGATCAGTGACTTATGGTGGCAATCAGCGACTTATGGCGGCAATCAGCGACTTATGGCGACGATCAGTGACTTATGGTGGCAATCAGCGACTTATGGCGGCAATCAGCGACTTATGGCGGCAATCAGCGACTTATGGCGGCGATCAGCGACTTATGGTGGCAATCAGCGACTTATGGCGGCAATCAGCGACTTATGGCGGCAATCAGCGACTTATGGCGGTGATCAGCGACTTATGGCGGGACTGCGGCGGACATTCTGACACTGGGGGGGAACTGACGTGGGGTCACTGACATCCCCAGTGACACCAATACAGTGATCAGTGCTAAAAAAAACCCACTGACACTGTACTAATGGCACTGGGGAGGAAGGGGTTAAGTTTATTATTCAGGGAAAGAGTTAACTGTGTGAGGGGAGTGTTTTACTAGGGGACTGGGGGGGGGGTGTACTGCAGGGGACATGCTGATCGGGAGAGAGAAACTCTTCTCTCCGGCTCAGCATGTCAGGAGCTGTCAGGGAACTGACAGAAAGCACAGCTACTGCAACCCTGTTCTCTGTCAGTGATTGCCGCTAATCGCCGGTTGTGACCCGGCGACTGACATCCATGATCGGTGGGACAGGTAGTGCGGTGGCGCGCATCGTGTGCACCCCCTACCTGTTTTGAAAGCACACGTTTTAAAACGTATTTCTACAGTGGCTGGGTGGTTAAAGTGACAGAGGAAAGACCTAATTTTTCTCACTTGCAGTAAAGTGACACTAAGCCCCGGATCACATCTGTGCGGCCGTGTGGGCCGCGGTTTGCGTGGGCACAGGAGCCCAAGAAGTCCCTGCACTACTTTGGAGATCGTAGTCCGCACGGGAACCAAGGCTCCCAGTACGGTTTGCGATTTCCAGTGCGGGTGGCGTGCCATTAGAATTAATGGCCCCTGCGCACGGGTCCTGCATCCTCTGTGTGGGTGGTGCGGCTGCAGGCATTTGTGCGGGTCCTACAGTGGCACCACCCGCACATATGTGAATCGAGGGTAAACTCTGGTTAAAAAAAAAAACGACAACGTATTCTAGTATGTGAAGCGAGGATGATTCCGAGTCAGGGGCGGACTGACAACTCATGGGGCCCCCGGGAAATAGGAAATCATGGGGCCCTTGTGCCCTCGCCAACACTCAAACCACACCCAAAAAAGCCTATGAAAGTTATCTTGGGCATCTCATGGGGTCCCCTTCTGACCCCGGGCCCCTTGAGCAGTGCCCGAGTGCTCGAATGGTCAGTCTGCCCCTGTTCCAATGCATTAAAATACATTTGTGGGTGTGTTCATGAACCCAGAGCTGGAATCATTTTTGTCTGCCGGGTGTTCAGGTTACGGTGCCGTCCAGCGCCCTAATTAGACCGCCATTTTTTTCTTTCACAGGGTGACGGAGAATCAGCTCGGTGAATCCAGATGACGAGAGATGTTAATTTTAGATCCTGAGCTGGCAGAGGGGAATCCATAGAAGTTCAAGACCATCAGAGGGAGCAGACAGGGAGGTGTCCATTGTACACACAGACCGCATTCATGTCTGACTCCTCCAAAGGTCAGAGGTCAGAGCGAGCCATCAGACCAGTGACCCATCCCGGAAAGTTCTCTGTATAACTCTGGGCAGTGTTGTCACCGCTGTGACACTTCTCTCACTAGAATGCAAAGTGCACAATACACGTCACCGGTGCGCTCAATGCCTGTAGAAAGGACCTGTCATAGGATTGATACATGACAGCCATTGCTCCTGAAAATGCTGATTGCCTGACTCCCTGGCTGCTGGCCCAGAGCAAGCCTGTAGGTGACAAATCACAAAACTACCCATTTGTGCCCAGTAATTGCCCAGCAGAGTGGGATTTATTTACCTATTTCGGCATTTCTACACAGCACAAAATCTACACAGCACTTTCAGGCCAAAGGAGCTAACAATCTAATGGTCCGTAAATTACATTGAAACTAGGGCCAATCTGAAGAAGAATTCCCAGTATAGACATAGAAAAATGTATGTGACGTTATGGTGGGATCCCACTGGAAGCTGGAAATCACAGATGTAGACACCACTACTACACAGGGACCTCATGAGTTGTCAGTCAGCCACTGGTTCCTACAAGGGACAATTTAAACAGGAGCCAATTAACCTACCAGCATGTATTTGTGGGAGGAAACCAGAGTACCTGGAGGAAACCCACACAGGGAGAACATGTAAACTCCAAGCAGGAGGTGCCATCGTTGGATTTGAACCCATGACCCAATTACTGCAAGGCAGAAGTGCTAGCCACTAACCACTGTGCTGCCCAGTGCAGAGGGGCTAACCACTAAGCTATGTTCTTGCCTTAGTTTCCTCCAGTTACTCCGATTCTCTCCCACAGTCCACAGACATGCTATGAGCTTAATCGGCTCATTTCTAAATTGCCCCTCGAGATAGTGTAGTGCACCCCTGTAGGAGGCGCTGTAGAGAAACCCCCTCTGAGCCTAACCTGGGGTGAGGACGCCTGATTGGCTGTATGTGTAGCACTCGGACACACCCCTGACAATCAATAAAGAGACACCAACTCAAGCAATGCTGACTGTATTGATAAATAGGATGTACCAAGAACAAGAAGAGAAGGAGAGGAGGGAAGCTGGCAGAACTGTGGAGATGGGGGCATACAGGGGGGCCTGGGCAATAGGGAGAAATGTATGGTGCACAGGAAGGGTGATGGGATCAATGGGATGGGGGGGCAATTATTTGAACCGATCCCCTGTATGGCTCCTTCTGCAGCTGTTGAAAGCCAGAATTACTACAGGAGATGACTAGAGACTACAGACACAGTACAGGAGATGGTCAGAGACTGCAGACATAGTACAGGAGATGGTCAGAGACTGCAGGCATAGTACAGGAGACAGTCAGAGACTGCAGACATACTACAGGAGATGCTTGATACTGAAGTGGTTAAGCTGAACCCCCAATTATCAGTCCATATCCCGGCCCGGTCACTACCTCCTGGGAGTTTTGGGTCTACACTAGCACAGTAGGTCTCTGTCTAGAGTTCGGGGGGTTTGTGGTTTTCCTTGTTTGTTATCATCAGACTGTTCTTGGTACATCCTATTTATCAATACAGTCAGCATTGCTTGAGTTGGTGTCTCTTTATTGATTGTCAGGGGTGTGTCCGAGTGCTACACATACAGCCAATCAGGTGTCCTCACCCCAGGTTAGTCTCAGAGGGGGTTTCTCTACAGCGCCTCCTACAGGGGGGCACTACACTACCTCACATGCATACATGTACCAACGAGGGGCAATTTATAAATGAGCCGATTAACCTCCCAGCATGTCTGTGGACTGTGGGAGAGAACCGGAGTAGCCAGAGGAAACCAGTGCAAGAACATAGCTTAGTGGTTAGCCCTTCTGCACGGGGCAGCACAGTGGCTTAGTGGCTAGCACTTCTGCCTTGCAGTAGTTGATTCATGGGTTCAAATCCCATGGCATCTCCTGTATGGAGTTTGCATGTTCTCCCTGTGCTTGCGTGGGTTTCCTCCGGGTACTCCGGTTTCCTCCCACATTCCAAAGACATGCTGGTAGGTTAATTGGCTCCTGTCTAAATTGTCCCTAGTAGGAACCTTAGGCTCTAAGCATCTTGAGGGCAGGACTGATGTAAATGTGAGGTATAGGTCAATTGTCAGCACTTAATGATGACTTAGCAGTACAACTGTAAGTGTAAAAACTGATCAAATAATAGAAACATCAAACATGATCAGTATACAGGCTAGCACCTCATACCTCCAATGGAAGCACTTCAATGTGACAGACAATCTAAATGTATGCACTGAAAGCTCTAACCAAAGAAAACACAAGCACTTACAATAATTACTCTGAGCAGAATGCATGCCCCAGAGGGCGATGCTGCACTTGTGAGAAGGCACTTAGATCCCCCAATCAGTCCCAATGCAGAAACATCACAGCAGCCCCAAATTCGGTTCCTTTTAAATACAACAGGAGACGGTCAGAGACTGCAGATGTCCCACAGGACCAATATAACTATTTATATTCCATATCTGTGGGATCCTCTAGAAGCTGGAAATCGCAGTATAGACACCAGTGATCTCCACTAACTTCCGGCTCCCGTACCGATCAACTGTCCTAATAGAATTCTCACTAATAAAGTCCTTTGGGCACCTAAATTGAGAAGAGTTCTTGTGTGAATACTATCAGCTTGAACAGGTACCACAGGCGAGAGGAATATCAGCTTGACTGAACTTTACTAAAAACAGGTGAAGTATCTGGTCTCCTTGTCTGGACTTGTATCCTTCTTCTTCTACAAAGCCTTGTATCCGATGACAATTTGAACGTTGGTGGAGATCTCTCTCTCGAATGGCGGCACTCGATAAGGAGGTGCTTTAAGGTGTCTCTTTGAAGTATCAGGTGAGAGTCTTCTCAAAGGCTCAGTCCTTCCCCTCTTTTTTCTAGTATTATTTCTCGGATAGAAGCTATTTGAAGTAGTCAACAACCTGACCGGCTCTCTCACCTGGAGTCCTATGAAGTTTCTCTACCACTTCTGCAAGTTCTCCTTTCCCTTCCACAGATGCAGACAAACTAGTGGCTTTCACCTCCATAATTGTACCTGTTACCTTCTTTGTGGGCGTACTTTGAGACATCCTCCCAAGTGGCACTGTGATTCTCACTGCTACTAGGGTCACCAGCTCCATTTATGAAGACACCCGGCATGGCTACCTCTGAATGGATACTAGCTGTACTCATTTGTTCATGTCCAACAGACAGTATCTGTTCTTTGCATGAACTGGAATCAGGGATGGGGTCTATCTTACTGAGTTTGCTTGTATTTTCAAATGCAATAATCAGGATCAGAATTAATCCCGGATGAGTCCCCACATGCAGAGCTATTTCGCTAGGAGCAGGATGATAGATGGGTCCTCCCAGTGATAACCCACCCTGTACCTGGACCCGACAACCACTGACACCCCAGAAACAGGTGAAATGGTCTTTTTAGATATCCTGCAGATATATTACAGAAGATAGAGAATGCAGACATACTACTGGAGATGGTTAGAGACTGCAGCCATACTACAGAAGATGCTTCTAGTCTAAGGTTCCTACCTCACACCCATACCCATGGAATTTGCATGTTATCCCTTTACTTGCAAGGGTTTCTTCCCACACTTCAAGGACATGTTGGTAGTTTAATTGGCTCCTGACTAAATTCCCCCTAGTACATATGATGTAGGGACTTATGAATATAGAAATCTTGAGGGCAGCAACTGATGAACTTTCCACTGAAATTGAACACATAAAGTTCAAATCTCAATCTGGACTAAATTCATGCTCTTCAAGTCTCCAGCAATACTGACCACATGCGCTTCAAAACTTGTGTGTAACTAAATGCATGCTCTTCAGTGACTGGCTGTCTCTCCTTGAGCCCCTCAAGTTCTCCTTTCCCTTCAGCAGACTCCGACAGACTCTCTTTTAGTAGCCTACACCTCCATATTAGTAACAGAGCCCTGTACCTGGAATATTATTTGTGAGGGAAGGGTATCCTGAGGCGTCCTCCCAAGTGGCACTTTGAATCTCACTGTTACTAGGGTCACTGTATCCATTTTTCAAGACGCCTGTGTCTTCAGCATAGCTATTTCGGAGTGGACAAAAGCTGCACTCATTCCTCCATCTCCAAAGACAGAACCCGTTTTTGATTTTAGCATGAACTGGTATCAGTGATGGGGTCCATATTACTGCTGTGGCTTCAACTTTCAGATGCAATTATCAGGGTAGAAGGAATCCCGGATGAGCCCCCAGATATAGTGCTCCCCCTTTAGGAGTTGCTTGATAGATGGGTCATTTTGTCACTTCCAATGATAACCCTCCCTGGACCCGACAACCAATGACACACAAGAAACAGATGGAATGGTCTGTCGAAATATTCTGCAGATAGAGAAGATAGAGAATGCAACCATACTACAGGAGATTGTCAGAGACTGCAGACATAGTACATGAGATGGTCAGAGACTGCAGACATAGTACAGGAGATGACCACAGACTGCGGACATAGTACAGGAGATGGTCATAGACTGCAGACATAGTACAGGAGATGGTCAGAGACTGCAGACATAGTACAGGAGATGGCCAGAGACTGCAGACATAGTACAGGAGATTCTTTTTGCTGACGTGGTTAAGCTGAACCCCCAATTATCAGTCCATATCCCGGCCCGGTCACTACCTCCTGGGAGTTTTGGGTCTACACTAGCACAGTAGGTCTCTTGTCTAGAGTTCGGGGGGTTTGTGGTTTTCCTTGTTTGTTATCATCAGACTGTTCTTGGTGTAGCTGGCCAGCTAAGACCAGTCCTAGGTTGCTAGTATATGTGTATACCAAACCTGCCAATAACCTCAGTACAGTGTATATGTGTATATGTTAAAGCCAAAAGCAAAATCATTGCTGTAATTTATGTCTTTGATTGTTATATGACATTTATATATTCATTGTGTTAGCAGAAGCAGAAAAGGAAAATGTGCCTTTAAGAGTTAGTATAGAGCTGAGCCAATCACAGACAGCCTCACACTGTACAGAGCCTTAACCAATCCCAGCCAATTTCACATCTATGCCTGTGTAAAACTCCCTGCTAGGATTTTCTAGAGACACATACTCAGCAGACAGAAGAGGAAACAGACAGTTCCAATCAGAAAGCTTTATGGAGACAGAGAAGGCCAAATAGGTATTTAATGCACTTGTGTGTTCCCCTATTGTTTGGCAGTGCAGGTGGATCTGTATGTTGAAACTGTTGTGTGTGTTTTACTTGTAGTTCCACCAAACGAACGAACTTAGCGAATTTACGAACGAATATATCGAATATAGCGAACAAATTTACAAACTTACGAACGAATATAACGAATCGAATATAGCAAATCGAATTTACTGAATCTAACGAATTTATCAATCTATTGAATCAACCCAATGTAATACAAGTTAAACCATTGTAATATAAAAGAAACAAGCCATTGTAAGCAGTTATATGAAGAAGATTGACGTTATTAAAGAAGTTAACTAAAGTATTCGGTGTGCTCTTTAAACCTACTGCATCCATAGAGCGGCATTGGAGGAATTACAGAGTAAAGTCAGTCTAATCAACAAAGAAACAGCAATTACATAATTTTTCTAATGCCACAGCGCACTAGGCACCAAAGGGTGCTGCGCCTGCCACAGTGGAACTATTACCCTCAGAGGTCAAGCAACAGCGCTCCTCAATTTGCACAGTAAAGAGTACACTAGAGAAATAGAGCGCCATCATATACCGCCACGCAGAGACACCTCAGCGGAACAGTACAGGCCATAGCACGTGCGCATTAGTCAGGCTGCAGACGACTCTTAAAGTGGCATAATGGCAAGGGCAAGACAGTCAGAGAAAGAGCGCCAAACCTCCTGCACCCCTAGAGAGAGAAAGAGATGCATGGTGGGAGGGTCAGAGTCCAGAGCTAGAGTGCCTGCACCGCTATCCATCAAGAGACCACGTGTTGCATCCAGAGAGTTCACGATACTAATCGCAAGTCACCGCAGAGCATCGCAAGTCACCGCAGAGCATCGCAAAGTCACCGCATCAAGAAAAGTCTCCTTTAAGACTGACATTTGTTTCTGCAACCTTCAGATCACGGTATCCTGTTCTTCAATTAAAGTCAGAGCTTTCCTTTATTACTCACTTATGCACATAGGTTTCTGCAAGAGACATTTTTGTGCTCAAGAGAATACAGACCTTTAATAAAAGAGAGACATTTATAGTATATGATTCTGAAGTATTTAAAGTGAAAGTCATTTATTGCCTGCGTTTTGATGCTATTACATGTAAAGTGAATGTCATTTATTCTTGCATTTGTTAGTATTGCATTTAAAGTGACAGGTCCTTATTATTCATATTAATTGTTATAGCATTCAGAAATGGCTGAGCCTAGCATTGCCACCCCACTGTTAGCGGATGCAATGATAGATATGGTAGAAGGTGAAGAGCAAGAGAACCTGTCTGAATCTGAAAGGTGCAATGTAACGGTAGTCTCGCCCTAAACAAATATAGCTGAAACAGGTGAACTAAGACGTTCATCACGGGACAGAAAACCGACCCAAAAGGTGCTAGAAAATTTGGAGCAAGAGGCTGCACTGAAAGGAAAAAAGTTCTCCCGAATGTATGAGAGGTGGAAAGTATACACCATAGACATTCGCAGAAAGCTAAAACAAGAAAGCATAAAGGAGAATTTGAGTGAAATGATAGAGATAGTAGAAGATTCTGAGTCAGAGCTTATGACAGCATATGTCAACTTGCGGTCGTCCTTGACACCCTCCCAGGATATTGTAAGAAACATGGATACATGTACCGCAGTCACTAGGGATTTAGTGAAGCTTATGAGAGAACTATCATCTGCAGCAAAGTATGATGAAGTCAAGGCACGAAAGAGAATGAATGAGCTCTTCATGAAAGACTATGCTAGGTCCTTAGGAGGAACCACAATCTCAAGTGTGACTTCCATCACTAGCAGAAGCGCCAGCCACATAACAGACTTCTCAAGTACGTCAGCCAAAAGAAAGGAATTAGCTGAACAACTCGCTGCCAAAAGAGCAGAAGTAGAGATGGAATCTGCCATTGAGGCTCAGCGCCAGGAAATGGAAGCTCAGCGCCATAAAATGGAAGCCGAAATGGAGGCTCAGCGCCATAAAATGGAAGCCGAAATGGAGGCTCAGTGCCATAAAATGGAAGCCGAAATGGAGGCACAGCGCCATAAAATGGAAGCCGAAATGAAAAGTCTGGAAAGGCAGAAGGAAGTTAAGATTATAGAAGCCAGACTCAGAGTGCACAAAGAGGATACGAATCAGGGTAGTCATAGATCCAAATCAGTACTAAGTGGAGAAGATGACTCCTACATTCTTCCTTACGCCCAGGAAAATGGAAGGAAATTTCCAGCATGTAGTGAAGAAATAAGTCATAGTCCTTCCATCCCTGCTCAGAGAGAAAAGAAGAGAGACTCACCTGATTCAGAACAAAGTGGAAAAAGAGAACCAGATAATTCAACTCCCATATGTCATGGCAGTGGTCACGAGGATGTTACAACTGTTGACCTGGCGAAACCTCAGAGAAGCTTTCTCACTAGACTTCCTGTTCCAGAACCTACTATATTCTCTGGAGACGTACTGAAGTTTATAGAATGGAAGGCAAGTTTTGAAATGATCATTGAACATAATTGCTCCCGTCCAGTGGACAAGTTATTCTACCTCCAGCGGTATACTGGCGGAGAAGCAAAAAAGGTTCTTGAAGGTAACTTCTAGAGATGAGCGAATTATTCAAAAATTCGATTCAGCTGATTCGCCAAATTTGAGGAAGAAATTTGATTCGATGCAAATTTATTCGCTGCGAATTTAACTTATAAAAAGGGTTTCTAGGCTTCAGAGAGCCTTTATATTAGTGCAGAACACTGTACCTTTAATTTAAATGCCCTTGGAGATGAGGAAGGAGAAGGAGAAGGATGAGAAGAAGGAGGAGGAGAAGGATGAGAAGAAGGAGAAGGATGAGAAGAAGGAGAAGGATGAGAAGAAGGAGAAGGAGAAGAAGAAGGAGAAGGAGAAGGATGAGAAGAAGGAGAAGGATGAGAAGAAGGAGAAGGAGAAGGAGAAGGATGAGAAGAAGGAGAAGGATGAGAAGAAGGAGAAGGAGAAGGATGAGAAGAAGGAGAAGGATGAGAAGAAGGATGAGAAGAAGGAGAAGGATGAGAAGAAGGATGAGAAGAAGGAGAAGGATGAGAAGAAGAAGGATGAGAAGAAGAAGAAGGATGAGAAGAAGGAGAAGGATGAGAAGAAGAAGAAGGATGAGAAGAAGAAGAAGGATGAGAAGAAGGAGAAGGATGAGAAGAAGGAGAAGGATGAGAAGAAGGAGAAGGAGAAGGATGAGAAGAAGGAGAAGGAGAAGGATGAGAAGAAGGAGAAGGATGAGAAGAAGGAGAAGGATGAGAAGAAGGAGAAGGATGAGAAGAAGGAGAAGGATGAGAAGAAGGAGAAGGATGAGAAGAAGAAGAAGGATGAGAAGAAGGAGAAGGATGAGAAGAAGAAGAAGGATGAGAAGAAGAAGAAGGATGAGAAGAAGGAGAAGGATGAGAAGAAGAAGAAGGATGAGAAGAAGAAGAAGGATGAGAAGAAGAAGAAGGATGAGAAGAAGGAGAATTCCAAGCCGGCAAAAAGTGTATCTGCAGAGCTCCGCTATTTCTGACAGTTCTCTGACATTCACATTTACAGAGGTTGAAACATTGTATCTATTTGTTTCCATAAATGGAAACAAATAGATACAATGTTTCAACCGCTGTAAATGTGAATGTCAGAGAACTGTCAGAAATAGCGGAGCTCTGCAGATACACTTAGCGGAGCTCTGCAGATACACTTTTTGCCGGCTTGGAATTCTTCTTATTTTCATCCTACTTCTTCTTCTTCTTCTTCATCCTCATCCTCAGAAGAAGAAGAAGAGGATGAGGATGAAGAAGAAGAAGTAGGATGAAAATAAGAAGAATTCCAAGCCGGCAAAAAGTGTATCTGCAGAGCTCCTCTATTTCTGACAGATACACTTTTTGCCGGCTTGGAATTCTTCTTATTTTCATCCTACTTCTTCTTCATCCTCATCCTCATCCTCAGAAGAAGAAGAAGAGGATGAAGAAGAAGAAGAAGTAGGATGAAAATAAGAAGAATTCCAAGCCGGCAAAAAGTGTTTCTGCAGAGCTCCTCTATTTCTGACAGATGCACTTTTTGCCGGCTTGGAATTCTTCTTATTTTCATCCTACTTCTTCTTCTTCTTCATCCTCATCCTCTTCTTCTTCTTCTGAGGATGAGGATGAGGATGAAGAAGAAGAAGTAGGATGAAAATAAGAAGAATTCCAAGCCGGCAAAAAGTGTATCTGCAGAGCTCCGCTATTTCTGACAGTTCTCTGACATTCACAGCGGTTGAAACATTGTATCTATTTGTTTCCATTTATGGAAACAAATAGATACAATGTTTCAGCCGCTGTAAATGTGAATGTCAGAGAACTGTCAGAAATAGAGGAGCTCTGCAGATACACTTAGCGGAGCTCTGCAGATACACTTTTTGCCGGCTTGGAATTCTTCTTATTTTCATCCTACTTCTTCTTCTTCTTCATCCTCATCCTCTTCTTCTTCTTCTGAGGATGAGGATGAAGAAGAAGAAGGAGAAGTAGGATGAAAATAAGAAGAATTCCAAGCCGGCAAAAAGTGTATCTGCAGAGCTCCGCTATTTCTGACAGTTCTCTGACATTCACATTTACAGCGGTTGAAACATTGTATCTATTTGTTTCCATAAATGAAGAATAAAAACATCTGTATCCTAAATGGAAACAAATAGATACAATGTTTCAACCGCTGTAAATGTGAATGTCAGAGAACTGTCAGAAATTGCGGAGCTCTGCAGATACACTTTTTGCCGGCTGTAGAAGGGATGAAAATCGGACGATCGGGGAAAATTCGATTCGTGCATCCGAAGTTGGCTAATATTCGGATTCGGCACGAATCGAATTTTTCCTGAAATTCGAAACGAATTCCACTTCGCCTGGTTCGATTTGCTCATCTCTAGTAACTTCTATAGGAAAGATGAAGAAGCCTACAAGCAAGCTTGGGAAAAATTAAATGCAAGATATGGTCATCCCTTCTTAGTACAAAGAGCTTTCAGAGAGAAGTTGATAAACTGGCCTAAAATAGGTCCTAAAGAACACTTCAAGCTCCAAGAGTATGGCGACTTCCTGCAAGCATGCAGCAATGCTATCCCACATGTTCAAGGACTAGAAGTATTGAACGACTATCTAGAAAACCACAGGATGCTAGCCAAGCTACCAGAACAAGTGGCTTCTGGATGGAATCGCTATGTGACTGAACAGTTAGATCACGACAAAAACTTCCCAAGTTTCAAAGAGTTCTCTGAATTTGTCAATAAGGAAGCACGAATAGCGTGTAATCCAGTAACAGCATCTCATGTCTTAAAACCCTTAGAAGAAAGGCCTGCAAGAGAGATAAGACGTGCAAGAGCAACTAGCTTTGCAACCAACACAGCTACTAAAGGTCCATATGCCCATGAGAGCAAGTTCAACATCACTACTGGGATCAGTAAAGAGTCAGAACCGACAAGTCTTCAGACTACCTTCAAATGTATGTTCTGTGAAGAGAATCACTCCATACATAAGTGCCAACAATTGAAGGAAAGGTCTCCAGACGAAAAGAAAAAGTTTGTGTTTGATAATCAGCTGTGTTTTGGATGTTTAAGAAAAGGCCATATTACTAAAGAATGCAAGAAAAAGGCCACTTGCAGCATTTGTAAAGGACGCCATCCTACACCACTACATGAAGAACGTCCAAAGAAAGAAAAATCCTTAATGCCCAAGGACACTGAGGAAGAAAATAAAGCAACAGTATTCTCTTGCAGAGTGAGAGAAAGAGAAATCAATGGCACGTCAATGGTTGTACCAGTGTGTATTTCAAATCCTAAAAGGAAGAACAAGAAGGTATACGCCTATGCGCTACTGGATGCCCAGAGTGACGTCACCTTCATTGATCAAGAAATCTGCAAGAAATTACAAGTGGCTACAGAACCAGTGAAACTCAAACTCACTACAATGACAGGAAGAAACACATTGGTGAACAGTCAAAGAGTCAAAGGACTGAGGGTTAGAGGACTCCACTCAAACTGCATATTAGATCTACCTCCAGCTTATACAAAAGACGACATACCTCTGGATCGAGATCGCATACCTACCTGTGAAACAGCCAACAAATGGGAACACCTATCTGTCATATCTCATGAAATGTCCCCGCTGAAGGAATTTGGTGTTGGACTGTTGATAGGCTATGACTGTCCCGAGGCGTTGGTGCCACGAAAGATAATCGCAGGAGGAAAGGGTGAACCCTACGCAGTCCAAACTGATCTAGGATGGGGTGTTGTTGGAGGAAAACGACAGATTGCAGATTCAGGACAGGTGACAGGATTGTGTCATAGAATATCTGTCCAAGAGTTACCAACTGTAAGTCCAGCGAAAGTACTCAAAATCCTAGAATCCGACTTTGCAGACGTAAGTTGTAATGAAAAGAGTGTATCCCAAGAGGACATAAAGTTTGTACAAATTCTAGAAGATAATATTCAGCAAAATCAACAAGGTTATCTTGAAATGCCCCTACCTTTTAGAGAACGACCTCATCTGCCAAATAACAGAGATCTTGCCCTGGCAAGATTGAAAAGATTAAAGAAAAGGATGAGAAGAGATCCCAAACTCAAAGACGATTATTTGAATTTCATGAAAGAAATCCTCAAAGAAGGGCACGCAGAGAAAGTTGATGGTCAGCCTAAAAATGGAGAAGTGTGGTACATCCCACATCAAGGTGTCTATCACCCAAAGAAACCGGATAAGATCAGAGTAGTTTTTGATTGCTCAGCAAGGTACAATGATGTTGCATTGAACGATCATCTACTAAAGGGACCAGATCTTACAAACACTGTACCTGGAGTACTCTGTAGATTCAGAAAGTATCCCATAGCAGTCATGTGCGACATTGAAAAGATGTTCCACCAATTTCATGTGAAGGAAGAACATAGAGACTTCCTGAGGTTCCTATGGTGGGAAGACGGAGATACAGATACAGAGCCAGCAGAATACAGAATGAAAGTACACTTGTTTGGAGCAGCATCATCCCCAGGTTGTGCCAATTATGGTATGAAGTATCTGGCCAATCAGAATGAAAAGGATTGTCCATCAGCAGCAAATTTTTTGAAGAAAAACTTTTATGTAGATGATGGTCTTATAAGCCTAGAATCCTCAAAATCGGCAATTCAGTTGGTGAGACAGAGCCAAGAGTTATGCGTAAAAGGAAACCTGCGTCTTCACAAATTCATCTCAAACGACAGAGAGGTACTAGAATCCATCAGTGACTCCGAACGTGCATCAACAATAAAGAATGTGGATCTTAACCATGATCCTCTTCCAGTTCAGAATGTACTCGGATTGGGATGGAATGTAGAACATGACAATTTTTTCTTTGAAATATCCATGGAAGAGAAAGTTCCAACTAGACGTACCATTCTTTCCACAGTAGCCTCAATATATGATCCGTTGGGATTCTTATCACCAGTAATCCTCAGAGCAAAAGAAATACTGCAAGAATTATGCAGACAGAAGTTGGGATGGGACGAACCCATACCTGCAGGCTTGAGGCCAAGGTGGGAGAGTTGGATAAGAGACTTGCAAAATTTGAAAGAAATTCGGATACCCAGATGTTTTGTACCTCCTGATTTCGGAAGGTACAAGAAAATTGTCAGGGACCACGGCTCCAGGGTCCGCGATCGCGGCTCCGTCCCTCGCGCATGCGCAGTGGGGGCGGATCGCGCCGGGACACGGACACTAGGTCCCGGCGAGCCGCGGCTGACAGGACGCCGCGCATGCGCAGTAGGAGCCGCGGGCGCGCCTCAGGCGTCCAATGACAGCCGGGGGCGCGTCCTAGCCGGCCAATGACAGTGCAGGGCGCACTATTTAAAGATGCCCTGCACTGTCACAGATTGCCGCAAGGTCTTCTGTGATCCTGAGTTCCTGCACCTATCCTGTGACCCTGATTGACCCTGACTATTCTGCCTGCTCCTGCGTTTGACCCGGATTGCCCTGACCATTCTACGGATTGACTTCCCTGCTGACCCTGCGTGTGACCCGACTACTCTCGCCTACCGATTCTGTACCCCGCTTACCCTCACGGGCCCACAATCCGTTACTACCCTGCTGGGGCCGCCATCCTCTTCATATCTGGCTCTCCCGGTACCTGTCCCCAAGGGTCTCCTCAGCCACTGGCGGGCCTGCTCGGAGGTCGTGACCTGGCCCGGGACTGTTTCAAGTCCATCCCCACCATCAGGGGCTCTGGTGAAAGCACAGCCCGGGCTTAGACCCCACGCTCTGAGTAGGTCTGTCAGTTGGCAGCCTGAGGCACCACCTGGCGGATCATAACAGTACCTTGCGGCCATGACAGAGCCAGGAAGTGGACCGGCGTCCCTAGAGGATATTTGTCAGCACCTGGCCACCTTGACCCAGGCTTTTCAGAACTTCCACAGTCGCTGCGCCCGACTGGAGGACCGCATGGAGTCAATAGCCCCCCTGACTCCCCCTGCTCAGAGTCCTCCACCTGCAGGACCTCCCGCTAACCCGGTATCCGGAGCGGTTGCCACATCCCCAGCTCCTGAACCCCGCGTTCCTCTGCCGGAACGGTTCCGTGGTGATCGGAGCCGCTTCCGGGCCTTCCGGAACGCCTGCACCCTATACTTTGACTTACAACCCCGCACGTTCACCACTGAGACCGTCAAGGTGGGGTTTATAGTCTCCCTCCTTCAGGATGAGCCCCAGGATTGGGCTCACCGTCTGATGGAGAAGCACGACCCCCATCTTGAATCCGTGACCGAATTCTTTCGGGCCATGGCCGTCTTGTATGACGACCCTCAGCGAGCTGCTTCCGCTGAAGCGACTCTATACTCCCTGCGGCAGGGCCGCCGGACAGCCGAAGAATACGCGTCCGATTTTAGGCGTTGCATGGGCGACACCAGATGGAACGATGCGGCCTTATGCCACCAGTTCCGCATCGGGCTGTCTGAGCCTCTCAAGGACGAACTAGCGCGAGTAGGCCTACCTGACTCCCTGGAAAAACTGATTGAGTTGGCCATTCAAATTGACCGTAGACTAAGGGGACGTCGGCTGGAAAGGAGCGGTCAGGGTCAAAGGGTGGCATGGATTCCTTCCAGGGATACAGCTCCAACCCCAGGGAACCATCCGCGAAGCACGGAAACAGGGGACAACCCGGAACCCATGCAGCTGGGATTGGCCCGTTCTCACTTATCGGTCGAGGAACGTCAAAGGAGACTATCACAGAACCTATGTCTGTACTGCGGGGAAGCTGGTCATCAGGTGCGCTCCTGTCCTGCTAAAATGAGTAAGTCCACGCCCGTTTCTTTTTCTCTACCCGCAGGAAGGGATGATCTGTCGAGTTACCTGGCCATTCCTGTGTCTTTACAGCTCCCCGGAGGAACATTGTCGGTGACCGCAATCGTTGACTCAGGAGCCTGTAGTTGATTCATCGATCTGACTTTTGCCCACCGGCAAAAAATCCCTCTCCAGACCAAAGAAAGGGGGTTCAACATCTTCTTGGCAGATGGGTCTCGTATAAAATCAGGGGTGGTGGACCAGGAGACACCACCCATTTTCACCACAATGGCAGACCATCACCAGGAGTTCCTCCGTTTGGATGCCATCGCGTCCCCCCTTTTTCCAGTCATTCTGGGCCTCCCTTGGCTGAGGGCCCATAACCCCCAGATTGACTGGGAAAAGGGAACAGTTCAATTTTGCTCACCCTACTGTTTAAGTCACTGCCACGTCACAGGATCCGTGGTCCCCCGGTTCCTCCTGTGCTTGGATGGTGACACCGATCTTTCCCAGGTTATTCCCCCGGCCTACCATGACTTCTTAGACGTCTTTAGTAAGCGAGGAGCTGACGTTCTCCCTCCGCACCGTTCCTACGACTGCCCCATAGACCTCCTACCCGGATCTGAAATCTCTTTCGGCCGTATCTTTCCCTTGTCCGAAGCAGAATCAGGAGTACTGAGGGAATACATTGATGAGAACCTTCGGAAGGGATTTATTCGTCCATCCACATCCCCAGCCGGGGCCGGGTTATTCTTCGTAGAGAAGAAGGACAAATCGTTACGGCCCTGCATAGACTACCGTGACCTGAACAAAATATCGGTAAAGAATCGTTATCCTTTACCCCTAGTCCCCGAGCTCCTCCAGAGATTGAGGTCGGCAACGATATTCACTAAATTAGACCTGCGGGGGGCCTATAACCTTGTCCGTATCAGGGAGGGGGATGAGTGGAAGACGGCGTTCCGTACGAGATTCGGTCACTACGAGTACTTGGTGATGCCGTTCGGGCTCTGTAATGCACCGGCGACCTTTCAGCACTTTATCAATGATGTTTTTCGTGACCTTCTTGATATTTTTGTGGTGGTTTATTTGGATGACATCTTAATTTTTTCCCCTTCACTGGAGGTTCATCGGGGTCATGTGATACGGGTATTAGAACGATTGCGTCAACACGGGCTATACGCAAAGGCAGAAAAGTGCTGTTTCGAACAGCACGAAACCACATTCTTGGGACTGGTTCTCTCTTCCGCGGGGGTCGCGATGGATCCCCAGAAAGTCACGGCGATCTTAGATTGGCCAATACCCGCCGACAAAAAGGGGGTACAGCGTTTCATCGGTTTTTCCAATTTTTACAGGAAATTTATTAGGAACTTCTCCGGTCTGGTCTCCCCGATCACGCAACTGACGAAACAAGGGGTCCGCTTTAAGTGGACTCCCGAAGCGCAGACAGCCTTCGAAAAGCTCAAAGAATTGTTCACCTCTGCTCCCATTCTCCGCCATCCAGATGCTTCTCTCCCATATGTGTTGGAAGTGGACGCCTCCGAAAATGCTGTAGGGGCGGTTTTGTCCCAAAGGAATGGTACCAAGGAACTTCTGCACCCTGTGGCGTTCTTCTCCAGGAAGTTGACTCCAGCGGAACGCAACTACGACATTGGAGATCGGGAGCTCCTGGCCATTAAAACTGCTCTTGAAGAATGGAGGTATTTACTGGAAGGAGCCACACACCCAATCCTAATATTCACAGATCACAAAAACCTTGAATATTTGAGAACGGCAAAACGACTGAGACCTCGCCAAGCGAGATGGGCGCTTTTCTTCTCTCGATTCTCATTCCATATAACGTACCGACCCGGTACTAAGAACACTAAGCCAGATGCTCTGTCCCGCATGTTTGAGGACCCCGACGACGCTGTGCTACCTGACACCATCTTACCTTCTGGGAGTTTCCTCGCTCTACAAACGGAACTTCGCTCTCGACTTCTTGATGCTTCTGTAGGACTACCAGTTCCGTCAGAATCACCCCTCCAGAGCCACGGTGGGCTAATTTGGAAGGAAGACCGGATCATGGTCCCAGAAGAAGTGCGAACCCTGGTCCTAGGGCACTGCCACGACCATCCTATGGCGGGCCACTTCGGGGTAACGAAGACGCTGGATCTGCTACGGCGCTCGTTCTGGTGGCCAGACATGATCAAGGATTGTGAGCAGTACGTCCGAACGTGTTCCACCTGTCAAAGGAACAAGCCCTCCAGGAGCAGGGCATGGGGATTGTTACGTCCATTACCCATACCCAAGCGGGCTTGGCAAATGATAGCCATGGATTTCGTGGTCGAACTTCCACCATCCCAGGGCTACACTGCAATAATGGTGATCGTTGACCGCTTCTCAAAGATGGCACATTTCGTGCCCCTGGAGAAGACCCCATCAGCACCGGAAACGGCACGGATCTTCATCAAGGAAGTGGTTAGGCTTCATGGTGTTCCCGAAGATATAGTATCAGATCGGGGGGTCCAATTCACCTCCAGGTTCTGGAACGCCTTATGTAAATCGCTGGGAATCAAGCTGTCGCTTTCATCCGCCTACCATCCACAGACCAACGGCCAAACTGAAAGAACAAACCAGACGCTGGAACAGTACTTACGGTGCTACACATCCTACCTTCAGGACGACTGGCTGTCGTTGCTGCCTTCCGCGGAATTCGCGTACAACAACTCGAGTCACTCAGCCACGGGTCAATCCCCGTTCTTTTCCAATTATGGGTATCATCCCACATTCCTCCCTGATCTGATGCCTGAGAATCCGGTACCAGCTTCTCAAGACATCTTGAACTTCTTTTCTGTCAATAACAAGACAATTCAGGAAGCCATCGCTAAAGCCCAAGAGGACAGTAAGAGGGCATTCGACGGAAAGAGAAGAGGAGAATTACTGCTTCAACCAGGGGATCAGGTTTGGCTGGCAACGACCAACTTGAAGATGCTATGTCCTTCAAGGAAGCTGGGACCCAAGTTCATCGGCTCCTTTCCGGTAAAACGAGTGGTTAACGAGGTGGCCTACGAGCTCGAGCTTCCGCAGACCTTCAAGATACATCCTGTCTTCCATGTATCTCTCCTGAAGCCATCCAGACCGGATCCCTTCCCGGACCGTGAATCCAGACCTCCCGAGGCAGTCACTATAGGTGACCAGGAGGAATTTGAAGTGGAGACTATCCTCAGTTGCCGAAGGAGGGGGGGCCAGACACAGTTCCTGATAAAATGGAAGGGGTATGGCCCTGAGGAGAACTCATGGGAACCCGCCCAGAACGTCCACGCGCCCAGGCTCATCCGGGAGTTTTTTCGTGCTCACCCGCGGTGGAGAGATCAGTGGGGCTCCCGGAGGGTGCCCATTGGGGGGGGGGCAATGTCAGGGACCACGGCTCCAGGGTCCGCGATCGCGGCTCCGTCCCTCGCGCATGCGCAGTGGCGGCGGATCGCGCCGGGACATGGGCACTAGGTCCCGGCGAGCCGCGGCTGACAGGACGCCGCGCATGCGCAGTAGGAGCCGCGGGCGCGCCTCAGGCGTCCAATGACAGCGGGGGGCGCGTCCTAGCCGACCAATGACAGTGCAGGGCGCACTATTTAAAGATGCCCTGCACTGTCACAGATTGCCGCAAGGTCTTCTGTGATCCTGAGTTCCTGCACCTATCCTGTGACCCTGATTGACCCTGACTATTCTGCCTGCTCCTGCGTTTGACCCGGATTGCCCTGACCATTCTACGGATTGACTTCCCTGCTGACCCTGCGTGTGACCCGACTACTCTCGCCTACCGATTCTGTACCCCGCTTACCCTCACGGGCCCACAATCCGTTACTACCCTGCTGGGGCCGCCATCCTCTTCATATCTGGCTCTCCCGGTACCTGTCCCCAAGGGTCTCCTCAGCCACTGGCGGGCCTGCTCGGAGGTCGTGACCTGGCCCGGGACTGTTTCAAGTCCATCCCCACCATCAGGGGCTCTGGTGAAAGCACAGCCCGGGCTTAGACCCCACGCTCTGAGTAGGTCTGTCAGTTGGCAGCCTGAGGCACCACCTGGCGGATCATAACAAAAATAGAACTTCATCACTTTTCAGATGCCAGTAGTCATGGTTATGGTCAGTGCTCCTACATCAGAGCAGTAGGAGAAGGAAAGATACACTGTGCCCTAGTTATGGGAAAGGCCAGAGTAGCACCCAACAATATTCAGACAATACCAAGACTCGAACTAACGGCAGCCGTCGTTTCAGCATCAGTAAGTCAGTTTCTGAGAGAAGAATTGAAAATAGATGAAGAGCATTTTTGGACAGACTCACAAGTTGTCCTAGGTTACATAAACAATGAAGCTCGAAGATTCCACACCTTTGTTGCTAACAGAGTTCAAAAAATTCGGAAAACAACAAATCCAGAACATTGGCACTATGTTGACACAAAGCAAAACCCGGCAGATCATGCTTCAAGAGGCCTAAATGTAACAGAATTGAAGAATTCAAATTGGTTCACCGGTCCAGAGTTCCTTTGGGAAAGGGAAATCATACCCAGTGAAGGTTATACAGAACTGTCTATGGGTGATCCAGAAGTAAAGGTAGTTCAAACATTGAGCACTGCTGCCAAGTGTCAAGATGACATACTTGAACGACTAGCCAGATGTTCAAAGTGGAATACGGTCATAAACATTGTAGCTCGAATTAAACGCTTAGCAAAAGGAATCAGAAAGAAAGAATCGTTGAATGTAGAGGAAAGAGTGAAAGCTGAAGAAACGGTTATAAGACTCATTCATCAAAGATTCTACAGTGAAGAATTGAAGAGACTTAGTCAAGAACCTAAGAGACTTCCAAACAACCACCCATTGTACAAGCTTCATCTTATTCTGCAGGATGGTATACTGAAGGTGGGAGGGAGGCTGGAAAATGCATCGCTACCTAACAGAGTTAAGCATCCAGCAATTCTACCCAAAAATTCTGCCTTCACAAGATTGATTATCAATCACTACCACAACAAATCCTTGCATCAAGGAAGAAGCTTTACTCAAAGCTGTTTGAGAGAAGGTGGTTACTGGATAGTGAAAGGAAGCAAAGTTATAGCGAAGTACATAAGTAAATGTGTAATCTATAGAAAGACACGTAGACCTACAGAAGAACAAAGAATGGCTGATCTACCAGCTGATCATGTAAACCCATCACCACCATTTCTTTATAGCGGAATGGATTGCTTCGGCCCATTTATCACCAAACAAAACCGCAAGGAGTACAAGAGATACGGACTGATATTTACATGTCTAAGCTCCAGAGCAATTCACCTGGAAATGTTGGAAGATATGTCAACCGACGCCTTTATCAACGCCTTAAGATGTTTCATAGTCATTAGAGGTACTGTCAGAGAACTTAGATCTGACCAAGGATCTAATTTTGTTGGAGCAAAGAACGAACTGAACAAGGCTCTAAAAGAGATTGATAAAGAGAAAGTAACTGAGTACTTGTTAGAGAAACAGCGTGATTTTCACATGAATGCTCCACATGCAAGCCATACAGGCGGAGTCTGGGAGAGGCAAATCAGAACTGCAAGAAACGTACTAAGTTCAGTGTTGAAAAAGAACGCCGGAAGATTAGATGATGCTTCACTTAGGACACTATTCTATGAAGTAATGTCTATTGTTAACAGTCGTCCACTTACAGTCAACAACATCAACGACCCAACAAGTTTGGAACCTCTAACTCCCAACCATCTACTTCACCTTAAGTCTGATTACATACAGCCACCACCTGGCAACTTCACCAAAGAGGATTTATACGCAAGGAAAAGATGGCGAAGAGGTCAATATCTATCAGAGCAGTTTTGGAATAGATGGAGCAAGGAGTACTTAGCTCATCTCATACTAAGAAGTAAATGGCAAACGCCTAGAAGAAATGTTCATGTTAATGACATAGTGTTAGTAAAAGAAGACGACTTACCTAGAAGTCAATGGAAATTGGCCAAAGTCCTAGAAGCTCGACAGGATGAAGAAGGACTAGTAAGAAGAGTTTTGTTACAAATGGGAGACTCAAAACTGGACAAAAAGGGAAAACGTCTCACAACTCCACTCAGGTTGGAACGTCCAATACAAAAGTTAGTTGTTCTGCTTGAGAGTAACAAAGACACTTGAGAGTTGAGAAACTGATGGAAAATTCCTCAAATTCATGTTCGATTCCTATTACTGAGAACATAGAATTATAGGTAATTTTGGTGGGAGTGTAGCTGGCCAGCTAAGACCAGTCCTAGGTTGCTAGTATATGTGTATACCAAACCTGCCAATAACCTCAGTACAGTGTATATGTGTATATGTTAAAGCCAAAAGCAAAATCATTGCTGTAATTTATGTCTTTGATTGTTATATGACATTTATATATTCATTGTGTTAGCAGAAGCAGAAAAGGAAAATGTGCCTTTAAGAGTTAGTATAGAGCTGAGCCAATCACAGACAGCCTCACACTGTACAGAGCCTTAACCAATCCCAGCCAATTTCACATCTATGCCTGTGTAAAACTTCCTGCTAGGATTTTCTAGAGACACATGCTGACCAGACAGAGGAAGAAACAGACAGTTCCAATCAGAAAGCTTTATGGAGACAGAGAAGGCCAAATAGGTATTTAATGCACTTGTGTGTTCCCCTATTGTTTGGCAGTGCAGGTGGATCTGTATGTTGAAACTGTTGTGTGTGTTTTACTTGTAGTTCCACCGAACGAACGAACTTAGCGAATTTACGAACGAATATATCGAATATAGCGAACAAATTTACAAACTTACGAACGAATATAACGAATCGAATATAGCAAATCGAATTTACTGAATCTAACGAATTTATCAATCTATTGAATCAACCCAATGTAATACAAGTTAAACCATTGTAATATAAAAGAAACAAGCCATTGTAAGCAGTTATATGAAGAAGATTGACGTTATTAAAGAAGTTAACTAAAGTATTCGGTGTGCTCTTTAAACCTACTGCATCCATAGAGCGGCATTGGAGGAATTACAGAGTAAAGTCAGTCTAATCAACAAAGAAACAGCAATTACATAATTTTTCTAATGCCACAGCGCACTAGGCACCAAAGGGTGCTGCGCCTGCCACACTTGGTACATCCTATTTATCAATACAGTCAGCATTGCTTGAGTTGGTGTCTCTTTATTGATTGTCAGGGGTGTGTCCGAGTGCTACACATACAGCCAATCAGGCGTCCTCACCCCAGGTTAGGCTCAGAGGGGGTTTCTCTACAGCACCTCCTACAGGGGTGCACTACACTATCTCGAGGGGCAATTTATAAAGGTGCTGATTAACCTCCCAGCATGTCTGTGGACTGTGGGAGAGAATCGGAGTACCCGGAGGAAACCAGTGCAAGAACATAGCTTAGTGGTTAGTCAATCTGCATGGGGCGGCACAGTGGCTTAGTGGCTAGCACTTCTGCCTTGCAATAGGTAAGTCATGGGTTCAAATCCCATGGTACCTCCTGTATGGAGTTTGCATGTTCTCCCTGTGCTTGCGTGGGTTTCCTCCGGGTGCTCCAGTTTCCTCCCACAATCCAAAGACATGCTGGTAGGTTAATTGGCTCCTGTCTAAATTGTCCCTAGTAGGAACCTTAGGCTCTAAGCATCTTGAGGGCAGGACTGATGTAAATGTGAGGTATAGGTCAATTGTCAGCACTTAATGATAACTTAGCAGTACAACTGTAAGTGTAAAAATTGATCAAATAATAGAAACATCAAACATGATCAGTATACAGGCTAGCACCTCATACCTCCAATGGAAGCACTTCAACACAGCTCAAGCACTTCATAGCGACAGACAATCTACATGCGTGCCTGAGAGGGCAATGTATGCACTGAGATCTCCAGCCAAACACAAGCACTTAAAATAATAACTTGAACAAAATGCATGCCCCAGAGGGCGATGCTGCACTTGTGAGAAGGCACTTAGATCCCCCAATCAGTCCCAATGCAGAAACATCGCAGCAGCCCCAAATTCGGTTCCTTTTAAATACAACAGGAGACGGTCAGAGACTGCAGATGTCCCACAGGACCAATATAACTATTTATATTCCATATCTGTGGGATCCTCTAGAAGCTGGAAATCGCAGTATAGACACCAGTGATCTCCACTAACTTCCGGCTCCCGTACCGATCGACTGCCCTAATAGAATTCTCACTAATAAAGTCCTTTGGGCACCTAAATTGAGAAGAGTTCTTGTGTGAATACTATCAGCTTGAACAGGTACCACAGGCGAGAGGAATATCAGCTTGACTGAACTTTACCAAAAACAGCTGAAGTAGCTGGTCTCCTTGACTGGACTTGTATCCTTCTTCTTCTACAAAGCCTTGTATCTGATGACAATTTGAACGTTGGTGGAGATCTCTCTCTCGAATGGCGGCACTCGATAAGGAGGTGCCTTACAGTGTCTTTTTGAAGTATCAGGTGAGAGTCTTCTCAAAGGCTCAGTCCTTCCCCTCTTTTTTCTAGTATTATTTCTTGGATAGAAGCTATTTGAAGTAGTCAACAACCTGACCGGCTCTCTCACCTGGAGTCCTCTGAAGTTTCTCTACCACTAAGGTACTGCTTAGACCTTGAAGAAGGGGACATACCCCGAAAGCTTGTCCTCAAAATTGTATGTTAGTGCAAATAAAAAAAGTATCACGGACAGTACTCAATTGTTTCTGTCGCAAATGCACTAATACGGCTACAATCACCTCTACCACTTCTGAAAGTTCTCCTTTCCCTTCCACAGATGCAGACAAACTAGTGGCTTTCACTTCCATAATTGTACCTGTTACCTTCTTTGTGGGCGTACTTTGAGACATCCTCCCAAGTGGCACTGTGATTCTCACTGCTACTAGGGTCACCATCTCCATTTATGAAGACACCCGGCATGGTTACCTCTGAATGGATACTAGCTGTACTCATTTGTTCGTGTCCCACAGACTGTATCTGTTCTTTGCATGAACTGGAATCAGGGATTGGGTCTATCTTACTGAGTTTGCTTGTATTTTCAAATGCAATAATCAGGATCAGAATTAATCCCGGATGAGCCCCCACATGCAGAGCTATTTCGCTAGGAGCAGGATGATAGATGGGTCCCCCCAGTGATAACCCACCCTGTACCTGGACCCGACAACCACTGACACCCCAGAAACAGGTGAAATGGTCTTTTTAGATATCCTGCAGATATATTACAGAAGATAGAGAATGAAGACATACTACTGGAGATGGTTAGAGACTGCAGCCATACTACAGAAGATGCTTCTAGTCTAAGGTTCCTACCTCACACCCATACATGTACTAGGGGTAGTTTAGACAGGAGCCAACTATACTACCACCATGCCTTTGGAGATTTGGATAAAACTGGAGTTCGTGGAGGAAGCCAATGCAAGCACAGTAGTGGCTACCACTTCCACCTTGCAGAACTTGGGTCATGGGTTTAGATCCTGACCTTGACACTACCTACATGGAGTTTGCATGTTATCCCTTTATTGCAAGGGTTTCCTCCCACACTTCAAGGACATGCTGGTAGTTTAATTGGCTCCTGACTAAATTCCCCCTAGTACATATGATGTAGGGGCTTATGAATATAGAAATCTTGAGGGCAGCAACTGATGAACTTTCCACTGAAATTGAACACATAATCTTCAAATCTCTAACTAGACTAAATGCATGCTCTTCAAGTCTCCAGCAATACTGACCACATGCGCTTCAAAACTTGAGTGTAACTAAATGCATGCTCTTCAGTGACTGGCTGTCTCTCCTTGAGCCCCTCAAGTTCTCCTTTCCCTTCAGCAGACTCCGACAGACTCTCTTTTAGTAGCCTACACCTCCATATTAGTAACAGAGCCCTGTACCTGGAATATTATTTGTGGGGGAAGGGTAGCCTGAGACGTCCTCCCAAGTGGCACTTTGATTCTCACTGTTACTGGGGTCACTGTATCCATCTTGGATAGCTATATCGGAGAGGTTATAAGCTGCACTCATTCTTCCATCTCCAACAGACGGGACCTGATTTCTTTTTTTGAAACAAACTGGCATCAATAATGGGGTCCATCTTACTGATGTGGCTTGTACTTCCATATACATTTCTCAGGGTAGATGGAATCCCGGATGAGCCCCCAAGTGAAAGGCTACCCCTCTTAGAACTGCTTCATAGATTGTCATTCTGTCACTCCTAGTAATAATATCTCATCCTGTACCTGGACCTGACAACCACTGACACACCAGAAACAGCTGAAATTGTCTTTCAAGATATGCCGTAGGCATACTACAAGAGATGGTCATAGACTGCAGAAAAACTACAGGAGACAGTCAGAGACTGCAGACATAGTACAGGAGATAGTCACAGATTGCAGACATAGTACAGGAGATGGTCAGAGACTGCAGACATAGTACAGGAGATGGTCAGAGACTGCAGATATTCTACAAGAGATGGATATAGACTGCAGAAAAACTACAGGAGATGGTCAGAGATTGAAGACATACAACAAGAGATCGTCAGAGACTGCAGACAGAGTACAGGAGATGGTCAGAGACTGCAGACATAGTACAGGAGATGCTTTTTACTGAAGTGGTTAAGCTGAACCCCCAATTATCAGTCCATATCCCGGCCCGGTCACTACCTCCTGGGAGTTTTGGGTCTACACTAGCACAGTAGGTCTCTGTCTAGAGTTCGGGGGGTTTGTGGTTTTCCTTGTTTGTTATCATCAGACTGTTCTTGGTACATCCTATTTATCAATACAGTCAGCATTGCTTGAGTTGGTATCTCTTTATTGATTGTCAGGGGTGTGTCCGAGTGCTACACATACAGCCAATCAGGCGTCCTCACCCCAGGTTAGGCTCAGAGGGGGTTTCTCTACAGCGCCTCCTACAGGGGTGCACTACACTACCTCACATGCATACATTTACTAACGAGGGGCAATTTATAAATGAGCCGATTAACCTTCCAGCATGTCTGTGGACTGTGGGAGAATACCGGAGTACCCGGAGGAAACCAGGGCAAGAACATAGCTTAGTGGTTAGCCAATCTACACGGGGCGGCACAGTGGCTTAGTGGCTAGCACTTCTGCCTTGCAGTAGTTGATTCATGGGTTCAAATCCCATGGCATCTCCTGCATGGAGTTTGCATGTTCTCCCTGTGCTTGCGTGGGTTTCCTCCGGGTACTCCGGTTTCCTCCCACATTCCAAAGACATGCTGGTAGGTTAATTGGCTCCTGTCTAAATTGTCCCTAGTAGGAACCTTAGGCTCTTAGCATCTTGAGGGCAGGACTGATGTAAATGTGAGGTATAGGTCAATTGTCAGCACTTAATGATAACTTAGCAGTACAACTGTAAGTGTAAAAACTGATCAAATAATAGAAACATCAAACATGATCAGTATACAGGCTAGCACCTCATACCTCCAATGGAAGCACTTCAATGTGACAGACAATCTAAATGTATGCACTGAAAGCTCTAACCAAAGAAAACACAAGCACTTACAATAATTACTCTGAACAGAATGCATGCCCCAGAGGGCGATGCTGCACTTGTGAGAAAGCACTTAGATCCCTAGCACCTCATACCTCCAATGGAAGCACCTCAAAGTGACAGACGATCTACATGTGTGCCTGAGAGGGCAATGTATGCGCTGAGATCTCCAGCCAAACACAAGCACTTAAAATAACAACCTGAACAGAATGCATGCCCCAGAGGGCGATGCTGCACTTGTGAGAAGGCACTTAGATCCCCCAATCAGTCCCAATGCAGAAACATCGCAGTAGCCCTAAATTCGGTTCCTTTTAAATACAACAGGAGACGGTCAGAGACTGCAGATGTCCCACAGGACCAATATAACTATTTATATTCCATATCAGTGGGATCCTCTAGAAGCTGGAAATCGCAGTATAGACACCAGTGATCTCCACTAACTTCCGGCTCCCGTACCGATCGACTGCCCTAATAGAATTCTCACTAATAAAGTCTTTTGGGCACCTAAATTGAGAAGAGTTCTTGTGTGAATACTATCAGCTTGAACAGGTACCACAGGCGAGAGGAATATCAGCTTGACTGAACTTTCCCAAAAACAGGTGAAGTAGCTGGTCTCCTTGACTGGACTTGTATCCTTCTTCTTCTACAAAGCCTTGTATCCGATGACAATTTGAACATTGGTGGAGATCTCTCTCTCGAATGGCGGCACTCGATAAGGAGGTGCCTTAAGGTGTCTATTTGAAGTATCAGGTGAGAGTCTTCTCAAAGGCTCAGTCCTTCCCCTCTTTTTTCTTGTATTATTTCTCGGATAGAAGCTATTTGAAGTAGTCAACAACCTGACCGACTCTCTCACCTGGAGTCCTCTGAAGTTTCTCTACCACTTCTGCAAATTCTCCTTTCCCTTCCACAGATGCAGACAAACTAGTGGCTTTCACCTCCATAATTGTACCTGTTACCTTCTTTGTGGGCGTACTTTGAGACATCCTCCCAAGTGGCACTGTGATTCTCACTGCTACTAGGGTCACCATCTCCATTTATGAAGACACCCGGCATGGCTACCTCTGAATGGATACTAGCTGCACTCATTTGTTCATGTCCAACAGACTGTATCTGTTCTTTGCATGAACTGGAATCAGGGATGGGGTCTATCTTACTGAGTTTGCTTGTATTTTCAAATGCAATAATCAGGATCAGAATTAATTCTGGATGAGCCCCCACATGGAGAGCTATTTCGCTAGGAGCAGGATGATACATGGGTCCCCCCAGTGATAACCCACCCTGTACCTGGACCCGACAACCACTGACACTCCAGAAACAGGTGAAATGGTCTTTTTAGATATCCTGCAGATATATTACAGAAGATAGAGAATGAAGACATACTACTGGAGATGGTTAGAGACTGCAGCCATACTACAGAAGATGCTTCTAGTCTAAGGTTCCTACGTCACACCCATACATATACTAGGGGTAGTTTAGACAGGAGCCAACTATACTACCACCATGCCTTTGGAGATTTGGATAGAACTGGAGTTCGTGGAGGAAGCCAATGCAAGCACAGTAGTGGCTAGCACTTCCGCCTTGCAGAACTTGGGTCATGGGTTTAGATCCTGACCTTGACACTACCTACATGGAGTTTGCATGTTATCCCTTTACTTGCAAGGGTTTCCTCCCACACTTCAAGGACATGCTGGTAGTTTAATTGGCTCCTGACTAAATTCCCCCTAGTACATATGATGTAGGGGATTATGAATAAAGAAATCTTGAGGGCAGCAACTGATGAACTTTCCACTGAAATTGAACACATAAACTTCAAATCTCTAACTAGACTAAATGCATGCTCTTCAAGTCTCCAGCAATACTGACCACATGCGCTTCAAAAGTGAGTGCAACTAAATGCATGCTCTTCAGTAATTGGCTGTCTCTCCTTGAGCCCCTCAAGTTCTCCTTTCCCTTCAGCAGACTCCGACAGACTCTCTTTTAGTAGCCTACACCTCCATATTAGTAACAGAGCCCTGTACCTGGAATATTATTTGTGAGGGAAGGGTAGCCTGAGACATCCTCCCAAGTGGCACTTTGATTCTCACTGTTACTGGGGTCACTGTATCCATCTTGGATAGCTATATCGGAGAGGTTATAAGCTGCACTCATTCTTCCATCTCCAACAGACGGGACCTGTTTTCTTTCTTTGCACAAACTGGCATCAATAATGGGGTCCATCTTACTGATGTGGCTTGTACTTCCATATGCATTTCTCAGGGTAGATGGTACACCAGAAACAGTTGAAATTCTCTTTCAAGATATGCTGTAGACATACCACAAGAGATGGTCAGAGACTGCAGACATAGTACAGGAGATGGTCAGAGACTGCAGACATAGTACAGGAGATGGTCAGAGACTGCAGACATAGTACAGGAGATGGCCAGAGACTGCAGACATACTACAGGAGATGACAGAGATTGCAGACATAGTACAGGAGATGGTCAGAGACTGCAGACATAGTACAGGAGATGGCCAGAGACTGCAGACATAGTACAGGAGATGCTTTTTGCTGAAGTGGTTAAGCTGAACCTCCAATTATCAGTCCATATCCCGGCCCGGTCACTACCTCCTGGGAGTTTTGGGTCTACACTAGCACAGTAGGTCTCTGTCTAGAGTTTGGGGGGTTTGTGGTTTTCCTTGTTTGTTATCATCAGGCGTCTTCACACCAGGTTAGGCTCAGAGGGGGTTTTATCTACAGCGCCTCCTACAGGGGTGCGCTACACTACCTCACATGCATACATGTACTAACGAAGTTCAATTCAGAAATGAGCCGATTGACCTTCCAGCATGTCTGTGAAGTGTTGTAGAAAAACGGAGAACCCCGAGGAAACCCCCGCAATAACATTGTTTAGTGGATAACCACTTTGTTTTGGGAGGCACAGTGGCTTAGTGGTTAGCCCTTCTGCCTTGCAGTAATTGAGTCACAAGTTCAAATCCCAACTGTGATATTTTCTGCAGGGGGTTTGTATTTTCTCCCTGTGCTTCCGATGACAATTTGAACGTTGGTGGAGATCTCTCTCTCGAATGGCGGCACTCGATAAGGAGGTGCCTTAAAGCGTCTCTTTGAAGTATCAGGTGAGAATCCTCTCAAAGGCTCAGTCCTTCCCCTCTTTTTTTCTTTTATTATTTCTCGGATAGAAGCTATTTGAAGTAGTCAACAACCTGACCGGCTCTCTCACCTGGAGTCCTCTGAAGTTTCTCTACCACTTCTGTAAGTTCTCCTTTCCCATCCACAGATGCAGACAAACTAGTGGCTTTCACCTCCATAATTGTACCTGTTACCTTCTTTGTGGGCGTACTTTGAGACATCCTCCCAAGTGGCACTGTGATTCTCACTGCTACTAGGGTCACCATCTCCATTTATGAAGACACCCGGCATGGCTACCTCTGAATGGATACTAGCTGTACTCATTTGTTCATGTCCAACAGACTGTATCTGTTCTTTGCATGAACTGGAATCAGGGATGGGGTCTATCTTACTGAGTTTGCTTGTATTTTCAAATGCAATAATCAGGGTCAGAATTAATCCCGGATGAGCCCCCACATGCAGAGCTATTTCTCTAGGAGCAGGATGATAGATGGGTCCCCCCAGTGATAACCCACCCTGTACCTGGACCAGACAACCACTGACACCCCAGAAACAGGTGAAATTTTCCTTTAAGATATCCTGCAGATATATTACAGAAGATAGAGAATGCAGACATACTACTGGAGATGGTTAGAGACTGCAGCCATACTACAGAAGATGCTTCTAGTCTAAGGTTCCAACTTTGCACCCATACATATACTAGGGGTAATTTAGACAGGAGCCAACTAACCTACCACCATTTTTTTTGAGAGTGGGAGGAAACTGGAGTACCTGTATGAAACCAGGGCAAGCACAGTAACTTAGTTGCTAGGCTTTCTGCAATGGGTGTTGCAGTGGTTTTATGGCTAGCACTTCTGCCTTGCAGCACTTGGGTCATGGGTTTAGATCCTGGCCATGACACCACCTGTGTGGAGTTTGTGTGTTTTCTCTGTCCTTGCAACTGTTTCCTCCCACACTCAAAAGACATGGTGGAAGCTTAATTGGCTCCTGTGTAAATTCCCCCCAGTACATATGATGTAGGGACTTATGAATATAGAAGCCTTGATGGCAGCAACTGATGAACTCTCCATTGAAACTTAACACATTGACTTCAAATCTCAATCTGGACTAAATGCATGCTCTTCAAATCTCCAGCAATACTGACCACATGCGCTTCAAAACTTGAGTGTAACTAAATCCATGCTCTTCAGTGATTGGCTGTCTCTCCTTGAGCCCCTCAAGTTCTCCTTTCCCTTCAGCAGACTCCGACAGACTCTCTTTTAGTAGCCTACACCTCCATATTAGTAACAGAGCCCTGTACCTGGAATATTATTTGTGAGGGAAGGGTATCCTGAGACGTCCTCCCAAGTGGCACTTTGATTCTCGCTGCTACTAGGGTCACTGTATCCATTTTTCAAGACGCCTGTGTCTTCAGCATAGCTATTTCGGAGTGGACAAAAGCTGCACTCATTCCTCCATCTCCAAAGACAGAACCCGTTTTTGATTTTAGCATGAACTGGTATCAGTGATGGGGTCCATATTACTGATGTGGCTTCAACTTTCAGATGCAATTATCAGGGTAGAAGGAATCCCGGATGAGTTACCAGATATAGTGCTCCCCCTTTAGGAGTTTCTTCATAGATGGGTCATTTTGTCACTCCCAATGATAACCCTCCCTGGACCCGACAACCAATAACACACCAGAAACAGTTGGAATGGTCTGTCGAAATATTCTGCAGATATATTAGAGAATAAAGAGAATGCAGCCATACTACAGGAGATGGTCATAGACTGCAGACATAGTACAGGAGATGGTCAGAGACTGCAGACATAGTACAGGAGATGGTCAGAGACTGCAAACATACTACAGGAGATGGTCAGAGACTGCAGACATAGTACAGGAGATGGTCAGAGACTGCAGACATACTATTGGAGATGGTCAGAGACTGCAAACATACTACAGGAGATGGTCAGAGACTGCAGACATAGTACAGGAGATTCTTATTGCTGAAGTGGTTAAGCTGAACCTCCAATTATCAGTCCATATCCCGGCCCGGTCACTACCTCCTGGGAGTTTTGGGTCTACACTAGCACAGTAGGTCTCTGTCTAGAGTTCGGGGGGTTTGTGGTTTTCCTTGTTTGTTATCATCAGACTGTTCTTGGTACATCCTATTTATCAATACAGTCAGCATTGCTTGAGTTGGTGTCTCTTTATTGATTGTCAGGGGTGTGTCCGAGTGCTACACATACAGCCAATCAGGCGTCCTCACACCAGGTTAGTCTCAGAGGGGGTTTCTCTACAGCGCCTCCTACAGGGGTGCACTACACTACCTCACATGCATACATGTACTAATGAGGGGCAATTTAGAAATGAGCCGATCAACCTCCCAGCATATCTGTGGACTGTGGGAGAGAACCGGAGAACCCAGAGGAAACCAGGGCAAGAACATACCTTAGTGGTTAGCCGATCTGCACTGGGCGGCACAGTGGCTTAGTGGTTAGCACTTCTGCCTTGCAGTAGGTAAGTCATGGGTTCAAATCCCATGGCATCTCCTGCATGGAGTTTGCATGTTCTCCCTGTGCTTGCATGGGTTTCCTCCCACATTCCAAAGACATGCTGGTAAGGTTAATTGGCTCCTGTCTAAATTGTCCCTAGTAGGAACCTTAGGCTCTAAGCATCTTGAGGGCAGGACTGATGTAAATGTGAGGTATAGGTCAATTGTCAGCACTTAATGATAATTTAGAAGTACAACTCTAAGTGTAAAAACTGATCAAATAATAGAAATATCAAACATGATCAGTATACAGGCTAGCACCTCATACCTCCAATGGAAGCACTTCAAGAAAACTCAAGCACTTCAATACCCCAACCAAACTAGATGCATGCCTCAGAGGGCAATGTACACACTCAAAACTCCAGCTAAACACAAGCACTTAAAATGTCCAGCTATACTAAAATGCATCCCCCAGAGGGCGATGCTTGCTCTTCTGTCAAGGCACTTAAATCCCCCAATCAGTCCCAATGCAAAAACATCACAGCAGCCCCAAATTCAGTTCCTTTTAAAAACAAAAAAAAATACAACAGGAGACGGTCAGAGACTGCAGATGTCCCACAGGACAATATAACTATTTATATTCCATATCTGTGAGAAAATGTAAAGTGATCTCTGATTGGTGCCCGTCCCCAATGGCTGACCTCCTGTGTTCACAATGCAGCAGGACAACCGCTCGGTACAGGACCTGGAAGATAGTGGAGGTCATTGTAGTAACAAGGTCTACTTCAGTGATTTCCAGCTTCTAGACGGATCCCACAGGTAGGTCACATACATACTTATACTGGTCCAAGCTTGAACAATGGAACCATGCAACATACAGTTAGGTCCATATATATTTGGGCAGAAGAACTATTTTTTATTTTTTCAGGTATTTACCAAAACATAATCAAGTTACAGTTCTATAATGGATCTGGGCGGACAGTGCGCACTCTCAGGTGTAATTTGAGGGTATGTACATCCACATTGGGGGAAGGGTTTAGGAATTGCAGCTCTTAAGAGTAGCCATCCCCCCTTTTTCAAGGGACCAAAAGTAATTGGACAATTGAATCAGAAGCTGTTTCATGGCCAGGTGTGGGCTACTGCTTCCTTATTTCTTCATTAATGTTCAAGGTAAAAGGTCTGGAGATGATTCTAATGTGGTATTTGCATTTGGAATCTATTGCTGTGAACCGACATCATGCGTTCATAGGAGCTGTCCATGCAAGTGAAACAGGCCATTGTAAAGCTTCAAAAATGAAACAAATCCATCAGAGAGATGGCAGCAACATTAGGAGCGGCCAAATCAACAGTTTGGTCCATTCTGAGGAAAGAAGAACACACTGGTGAGCTCAGCAACAGAAAAAGGCATGGAGGTCCACGGAAGACAACAGTGGTGGATGATCGCAGGATCCTCTCTATGGTAAAGAAAAACCCATTCACAACATCCAGGCAACAACATGATTGTCAAAGTCTCCAAACAAGAGAAGATTTTACGAGAGCAAATACAGAGGGTTCACCACAAGGTGCAAATACAGAGGGTTCACCACAAGGTGCAAATACAGAGGGTTCACCACAAGGTGCAAATACAGAGGGTTCACCACAAGGTGCAAACCATTCATAAGCCTCATGAATTAGACTTTGCCAAAAAACATCTAAAAAAGCCGGACCAGTTCTGGAAAAGCATTCTCTGGACGGAAGAAACTAAGATGAATCTGTACCAGAATGATGGGAAGAAAAAAGTGTGGAGAAGGCTTGGAACAGCTCATGATCCAAAGCACACAACGCCATCAGTAAACCATGGTGGAGGCAGTGTGATGGCATAGGTGGAGGCGGGGTGATGGCATGGGCGGGGGCAGTGTGATGGCATGGGCGGAGACAGGGTGATGGCATGGGCGGAGGCAGTGTGATGGCATTGGTGGAGGCAGTGTGATGGCATGGGCGGAGGCAGTGTGATGGCATAGGCGGAGGCATGGTAATGGCATGGGTGGAGGCAGTGTGATGGCATGGATGGAGGCAGGGTGATGGCATGGGCGGAGGCAGTGTGATGGTATGGGTGGAGGCAGTGTGATGGCATGGGCGGAGGCAGGGTGATGGCATGGGTGGAGGCAGTGTGATGGCATGGGCGGAGGCAGTGTGATGGTATGGGTGGAGGCAGTGTGATGGCATGGGCAGAGGCAGGGTGATGGCATGGGCGGAGGCAGTGTGATGGCATGGGCGGAGGCAGTGTGATGGTATGGGTGGAGGCAGTGTGATGGCATGGGTGAAGGCAGGGTGATGGCATGGGCGGAGGCAGTGTGATGGCATGGGTGGAGGCAGTGTGATGGCATTGGTGGAGGCGGTGTGATGGCATGGGCATGCATGGCTTCCTGTGGCACTGGGTCATTGGTGTTTATTGATGATGTGAAAGAAGACAGAAGCATCCGGATGAATTCTGCCGTGTTTACAGATATACTGTCAGCCCAGATTCAGCCAAATGCAGCAAAGATGATTGGACGGCACTTCACAGTACAGATGAACAATAATCCAAAACACACTGCAAAAGCAACCCAGGAGCTTGTGAAGGAAAAGAAGAGGAATATTCTGCAATGGCTGAGTCAGTCACCTGATCTCAACCCCGTTGAGCATGCATTTCACTTGCTGAAGGCAAAAAAAAAGGCAGAAAGACCTACAAACAAAGAACAACTGAAGTAGCTGCAGTTAGAGCCTGACAAAGCATCAGAAAGGAGGAAACCCAGTCTTTGGTCATGTCCATGGGTTCCAGACTTCAGGCAAAGCATCAGAAAGGAGGAAACCCAGTCTTTGGCCATGTCCATGGGTTCCGGACTTAAGCAAAGCATCAGAAAGGAGGAAACCCAGTCTTTGGTCATGTCCATGGGTTCCAGACTTCAGGCAAAGCATCACAAAGGAGCTGGGGCGGACTGACAACTCATGGGGCCCCCGGGCAATAGGGGATCATGGGGCCTCTCTGTCCTTGACCAAACTCAAAAAAGCCTATGAAAAAGGTACCAGGGGCATCTCATGGGGCCCCCTACTGACCACGGGCCCTCAGGCAGTGCCTGAGTTTCCAAATAGTCAGTCCGCCCCTGGAAAGGAGGAAACCCAGTCTTTGGTCATGTCCATGGGTTCCAGACTTCAGGCAAAGCATCAGAAAGGAGGAAACCCAGTCTTTGGTCATGTCCATGGGTTCCAGACTTCAGGCAAACATTGCCAGTAAAGGATTCTCAACAAAATATTAAAAATGAATATTTTATTTATGATTATATTCATTTGCCCAATTACTTTTGAGCTCCAGAAAATTGAGGGAATTGTGTATAAAAATGGTTGCAGCTCCTAAAATTTGTATTTGATGTTCAACCCCCTTGAATTAAAGCTGAAAGTCTGCACTTCAAATTCATTTGGATTGTTTCGTTTTAATTTATTCTGGTGGCAAACAGAGCCAAATGTATGAAAACTGTGCCTGTGTCCAAATATATATGGACCCAACTGTATTACACAAGATGGTAAGAGACTGCAGACATACTACAGGAGATGGTCAGAGACTGAAGCCATACTACAGGAGATGGTCAGAGACTGCAGACATAGTACAGAATATGATCAAAGATTACAGACATATTGCAGGAGATGGTCAGAGACTTCAAAAATACTACAGGAGATGGTCAGAGACTGCAGACTTAGTACAGAAGATGGTCAGAGACTGCAGACATGCTTCAGGAGATGGTCAGAGACTGCAGACAAACTACAGGAGATGGTCAGAGACTGCAGACATAGTACAGGAGATGCTTGTTGTTGAAGTGGTTAAGCTGAACCTCCAATTATCAGTCCATATCCCGGCCCGGTCACTACCTCCTGGGAGTTTTGGGTCTACACTAGCACAGTAGGTCTCTGTCTAGAGTTCGGGGGGTTTGTGGTTTTCCTTGTTTGTTATCATCAGACTGTTCTTGGTACATCCTATTTATCAATACAGTCAGCATTGCTTGAGTTGGTGTCTCTTTACTGATTGTCAGGGGTGTGTCCGAGTGCTACACATACAGCCAATCAGGCGTCCTCTCCCCAGGTTAGGCTCAGAGGGGGTTTCTCTACAGCGCCTCCTACAGGGGTGCGCTACACTACCTCACATGCATACATGTACTAACGAGGGGCAATTTATAAATGAGCTGATTAACCTTCCAGCATGTCTGTGGACTGTGGGAGAGAACCGGAGTACCCGGAGGAAACCAGTGCAAGAACATAGCTTAGTGGTTAGCCAATCTACACGGGGCGGCACAGTGGCTTAGTGGCTAGCAGTTCTGCCTTGCAGTAGTTGATTCATGGGTTCAAATCCCATGGCATCTCCTGTATGGAGTTTGCATGTTCTCCCTGTGCCTGCGTGGGTTTCCTCCGGGTACTCTGGTTTCCTCCCACATTCCAAAGACATGCTGGTAGGTTAATTGGCTCCTGTCTAAATTGTCCCTAGTAGGAACCTTAGGCTCTAAGCATCTTGAGGGCAGGACTGATGTAAATGTGAGGTATAGGTCAATTGTCAGCACTTAATGATGACTTAGCAGTACAACTGTAAGTGTAAAAACTGATCAAATAATCGAAACATCAAACATGATCAGTATACAGGTTAGCACCTCATACCTCCAATGGAAGCACTTCAATGTGACAGACAATCTAAATGTATGCACTGAAAGCTCTAACCAAAGAAAACACAAGCACTTACAATGTCCAGCTGAACTAAAATACATGCCCCAGAGGGCGATGCTTTCCCTTGTGCCCAGGCACTTAGATCCCTAGCACCTCATACCTCCAATGGAAGCACTTCAAAGCGAGCGACAATCTACATGCGTGCCTGAGAGGGCAATGTATGCACTGACATCTCCAGCCAAACACAAGCACTTACAATAACAACTTGAACAAAATGCATGCCCCAGAGGGCGATGCTGCACTTGTGAGAAGGCACTTAGATCCCCCAATCAGTCCCGATGCAGAAATATTGCAGTAGCCCCAAATTCGGTTCCTTTTAAATACAACAGGAGACGGTCAGAGACTGCAGATGTCCCACAGGACCAATATAACTATTTATATTCCATATCTGTGGGATCCTCTAGAAGCTGGAAATCGCAGTATAGGCACCAGTGATCTCCACTAACTTCCGGCTCCCGTACCAATCGACTGCCCTAATAGAATTCTCACTAATAAAGTCCTTTGGGCATCTAAATTGAGAAGAGTTCTTGTGTGAATACTATCAGCTTGAACAGGTACCACAGGCGAGAGGAATATCAGCTTGACTGAACTTTACCAAAAACAGTTGAAGTAGCTGGTCTCCTTGTCTGGACTTGTATCCTTCTTCTTCTACAAAGCCTTGTATCCGATGACAATTTGAACGTTGTTGGAGATTTCTCTCTCGAATGGCGGCACTCGATAAGGAGGTGCCTTAAAGTGTCGCTTTGAAGTATCAGGTGAGAGTCTTCTCAAAGGCTCAGTCCTTCCCCTCTTTTTTCTAGTATTATTTCTCGGATAGAAGCTATTTGAAGTAGTCAACAACCTGACCGGCTCTCTCACCTGGAGTCCTCTGAAGTTTCTCTACCACTTCTGTAAGTTCTCCTTTCCCTTCCACAGACGCAGACAAACTAGTGGCTTTCACCTCCATAATTGTACCTGTTACCTTTGTGGGCGTACTTTGAGACATCCTCCCAAGTGGCTCTGTGATTCTCACTGCTACTAGGGTCACCAGCTCCATTTATGAAGACACCCGGCATGGCTACCTCTGAATGGATACTAGCTGTACTCATTTGTTTATGTCCAACAGACAGTATCTGTTCTTTGCATGAACTGCAATCAGGGATGGGGTCTATCTTACTGAGTTTGCTTGTACTTTCAAATGTAATAATCAGGGTCAGAATTAATCCCGGATGAGCCCCCACATACAGAGATACTTCTCTAGGAGCAGGATGATAGATGGGTCCACCCAATGATAACCCACCCTGTACCTGGACCCGACAACCACTGACACTCCAGAAACAGGTGAAATGGTCTTTCAAGATATCCTGCAGATATATTACAGAAGATAGAGAATGAAGACATACTACTGGAGATGGTTAGAGACTGCAGCCATACTACAGAAGATGCTTCTAGTCTAAGGTTCGTACCTCACATCCATACATGTACTAGGGGTGATTTACAAAGGAGCCAACTATACTACCACCATGCCTTTGGAAATATGGAGGAAATTGGAGTTTGTGGAGGAAGCCAATGCAAGCACAGTAGCTTAGTGGCTAGGCTTTCTGCAATGGGTGGTGCAGTGGCTTTAGTGGCTAGCACTTCCACCTTGCAGAACTTGGGTCATGGGTTTAGATCCTGACCTTGACACTACCTACATGGAGTTTGCATGTTATCCCTTTACTTGCAAGGGTTTCCTCCCACACTTCAAGGACATGCTGGTAGTTTAATTGGCTCCTGACTAAATTCCCCCTAGTACATATGATGTAGGGGCTTATGAATAAAGAAATCTTGAGGGCATCAACTGATGAACTTTCCACTGAAATTGAACACATAAACTTCAAATCTCTAACTAGACTAAATGCATGCTCTTCAAGTCTCCAGCAATACTGACCACATGTGCTTCAAAACTTGAGTGTAACTAAATGCATGCTCTTCAGTGACTGGCTGTCTCTCCTTGAGCCCTTCAAGTTCTCCTTTCCCTTTAGCAGACTCCGACAGACTCTCTTTTAGTAGCCTACACCTCCATATTAGTAACAGAGCCCTGTACCTGGAATATTATTTGTGAGGGAAGGGTAGCCTGAGACGTCCTCCCAAGTGGCACTTTGATTCTCACTGTTACTAGGGTCACTGTATCCACCTTGGATAGCTATATCGGAGAGGTTATAAGCTGCACTCATTCTTCCATCTCCAACAGACGGGACCTGTTTTCTTTCTTTGCACAAACTGGCATCAATAATGGGGTCCATCTTACTGATGTTGCTTGTACTTCCATATGCATTTCTCAGGGTAGATGGAATCCCGGATGTGCCCCCAAGTGAAAGGCTACCCCTCTTAGAGCTGCTTCATAGATGGTCATTTTGTCACTCCTAGTAATAATATCTCATCCTGTACCTGGACCTGACAACCACTGACACACCAGAAACAGTTGAAAATGTCTTTCAAGATATGCC
This sequence comes from Staurois parvus, assembly GCF_062004578.1. Classification (NCBI taxonomy): domain Eukaryota; kingdom Metazoa; phylum Chordata; class Amphibia; order Anura; family Ranidae; genus Staurois; species Staurois parvus. Next base: position 53,067 of record NW_028319451.1, read on the forward strand.
GTAGGCATACTACAAGAGATGGTCATAGACTGCAGAAAAACTACAGGAGACAGTCAGAGACTGCAGACATAGTACAGGAGATGGTCAGAGACTGCAGATATTCTACAAGAGATGGTTATAGACTGCAGAAAAACTACAGGAGATGGTCAGAGATTGAAGACATACAACAAGAGATCGTCAAAGACTGCAGACATAGTACAGAAGATGGTCAGAGACTGCAGACATAGTACAGGAGATGCTTATTGCTGACATTGTTAAGCTGAACCCCCAATTATCAGTCCATATCCCGGCCCGGTCACTACCTCCTGGGAGTTTTGGGTCTACACTAGCACAGTAGGTCTCTGTCTAGAGTTCGGGGGGTTTGTGGTTTTCCTTGTTTGTTATCATCAGACTGTTCTTGGTACATCCTATTTATCAATACAGTCAGCATTGCTTGAGTTGGTGTCTCTTTATTGATTGTCAGGGGTGTGTCCGAGTGCTACACATACAGCCAATCAGGCGTCCTCATCCCAGGTTAGGCTCTGAGGGGGTTTCTCTACAGCGCCTCCTACAGGGGTGCACTACACTACCTCACATGCATACATGTACTAACGAGGGGTAATAATAAATGAGCCGATTAACCTTCCAGCATGTCTGTGGACTGTGGGAGAGAACCGGAGTTCCCGGAGGAAACCAGGGCAAGAACATAGCTTAGTGGTTAGCAAATCTGCACGGGGCGGCACAGTGGCTTAGTGGCTAGCACTTCTGCCTTGCAGTAGTTGATTCATGGGTTCAAATCCCATGGCACCTCCTGTATGGAGTTTGAATGTTCTCCCTGTGCTTGCGTGGGTTTTCTCCGTGTACTCCGGTTTCCTCCCACATTCCAAAGACATGCTGATAGGTTAATTGGCTCCTGTCTAAATTGTCCCTAGTAGGAACCTTAGGCTCTAAGCATCTTGAGGGCAGGACTGATGTAAATGTGAGGTATAGGTCAATTGTCAGCACTTAATAATGACTTAGCAGTACAACTGTAAGTGTAAAAACTGATCAAATAATAGAAACATCAAACATGACCAGTATACAGGCTAGCACCTCATACCTCCAATGGAAGCACTTCAATGTGACAGACAATCTAAATGTATGCACTGAAAGCTCTAACCAAAGAAAACACAAGCACTTACAATAATAACTTGAACAAAATGCATGCCCCAGAGGGCGATGCTGCACTTGTGAGAAGGCACTTAGATCCCCCAATCAGTCCCAATGCAGAAACATCACAGCAGCCCCAAATTCGGTTCCTTTTAAAAACAAAAATACAACAGGAGGCGGTCAGAGACTGCAGATGTCCCACAGGACCAATATAACTATTTATATTCCATATCTGTGGGATCCTCTAGAAGCTGGAAATCGCAGTATAGACACCAGTGATCTCCACTAACTTCCGGCTCCCGTACCGATCGACTGCCCTGCCGCATTGTGAACACAGAAGGTCGGCCACTGGGCACGGGTGCCATTTAGTGATCCCTTTTCATTACCTCCATGAAAGCAAAGCATTTTCTGATTGGACAATTTGGAGAGCGTGACAACGCTGTGCTGCCTCTCCGCCTCTTCCAATCAGAAAGCCCTCTGCATTCATTGAGAAAACCCCATCCAATGCTCTACTGACACCGTCCTCTGCCCTAATGAGACCGTTCTTTGCCCCACTGACATCATGCTCTGCCCTACAGACACTGACACCGTCGTCTGCCCTACTGCTATGGTAAACTACTCTACTGACACCATCCTCTCCTCTAATGAGACCGTTCTTTGCCCCACTGACACCATGCTCTGCCCTACAGACACTGACACCGTCGTCTGCCCTACTGCTATGGTAAACTACTCTACTGACACCATCCTCTCCTCTAATGAGACCGTTCTTTGCCCCACTGACACCATGCTCTGCCCTACAGACACTGACACCGTCTTCTGCCCTACTGCTATTTTATCCTACTCTACTGACACTGTCCTCTTCCCCACTGACTCTGTCTACTGCCCCATAGACACTGCCAACTGCCTTACTGACACTGTCCAGTACTCTACTGAAACCTTTTTGATGAACTGAGCGGTGCTGTGGAGAGGTAAGTACTTACACACTTCTTTTACAGGTACAGCTTTTCTAAGGAACTCTAGAACAATGTCAGGGTTACTTTATATTCCATCTAAAGTAATAAGCAGCAAAATGATGTGTAGCCTGACAGCTTGAGCTACAGTTAACCATGACATGGGTACGTCTCTTCTCTCCTTCTTTAGGGTAGGTACGTTAGGTGCTTGTAATAGAATTCTCACTAATAAAGTCCTTTGGGCACCTAAATTGAGAAGAGTTCTTGTGTGAATACTATCAGCTTGAACAGGTACCACAGGCGAGAGGAATATCAGCTTGACTGAACTTTACCAAAAACAGTTGAAGTAGCTGGTCTCCTTGACTGGACTTGTATCCTTCTTCTTCTACAAAGCCTTGTATCCGATGACAATTTGAACGTTGGTGGAGATCTCTCTCTCAAATGGCGGCACTCAATATGGAGTTGTCTTATAGTGTCCCTTTGAAGTATCAGATGAGACTCTTCTCAAAGGCTCAGTCCTTCCCCTCTTTTTCTAGTATTATTTCTTGGATAGAAGCTATTTGAAGTAGTCAACAACCTGACCGGCTCTCTCACCTGGAGTCCTCTGAAGTTTCTCTACCTCTTCTGCAAGTTCTCCTTTCCCTTCCACAGATGCAGACAAACTAGTGGCTTTCACCTCCATAATTGTACCTGTTACCTTCTTTGTGGGCGTACTTTGAGACATCCTCCCAAGTGGCACTGTGATTCTCACTGCTACTAGGGTCACCATCTCCATTTATCAAGACACCCGGCATGGCTACCTCTGAATGGATACTAGCTGTACTCATTTGTTCATGTCCAACAGACTGTATCTGTTCTTTGCATGAACTGGAATCAGGGATGGGGTCTATCTTACTGAGTTTGCTTGTACTTTCAAATGTAATATTCAGGGTCAGAATTAATCTCGGATGAGCCCCCACATACAGAGCTACGTCTGTAGGAGTCGCATGATAGATGGGTCCTCCCAGTGATAACCCACCCTGTACCTGGATCCGACAACCACTGACACTCCAGAAACAGATGAAATTGTCTTTCAAGATATCCTGCTGATATATTACAGAAGATAGAGAATGCAGACATACTACTGGAGATGGTTATAGTCTAAGGGTCCTACCTCACATCCATACATGTACTAGGGGTAATTTTAGACTGGAGCCAACTAACCTTGCACCATTTTTTTTGAGAGTGGAAGGAAACTGGAGTACCTGTATGAAACCAGGGCAAGCACAGTAGCTTAGTGGCTAGGCATTCTGCAATGGGTGGTGCAGTGGCTTTAGTGGCTAGCACTTCCACCTTGCAGAACTTGGGTCATGGGTTTAGATCCTGACCTTGACACTACCTACATGGAGTTTGCATGTTATCTCTTTACTTGCAAGGGTTTCCTCCCACACTTCATGGACATGCTGGTAGTTTAATTGGCTCCTGACTAAATTCCCCCTAGTACATATGATGTAGGGGCTTATGAATATAGAAATCTTGAGGGCAGCAACTGATGAACTTTCCACTGAAATTGAACACACAAACTTCAAATCTCTAACTAAACTAAATGCATGCTCTTCAAGTCTCCAGCAATACTGACCACATGCGCTTCAAAACTTGAGTGTAACTAAATGCATGCTCTTCAGTGACTGGCTGTCTCTCCTTGAGCCCCTCAAGTTCTCCTTTCCCTTCAGCAGACTCCGACAGACTCTCTTTTAGTAGCCTACACCTCCATATTAGTAACAGAGCCCTGTACCTGGAATATTATTTGTGAGGGAAGGGTAGCCTGAGACGTCCTCCCAAGTGGCACTTTGATTCTCACTGTTACTAGGGTCACTGTATCCATCTTGGATAGCTATATAGGAGAGGTTATAAGCTGCACTCATTCTTCCATCTCCAACAGACGGGACCTGTTTTCTTTTTTTGCACAAACTGGCATCAATAATGGGGTAAATCTTACTGATGTGGCTTGTCCTTCCATATGCATTTCTCAGGGTAGATGGAATCCCGGATGAGCCCCCAAGTGAAAAGCTACCCCTCTTAGAGCTGCTTCATAGATGGTCATTTTGACACTCCTAGTAATAATATCTCATCCTGTACCTGGACCTGACAACCACTGACACACCAGAAACAGTGGAAATTGTCTTTCAAGATATGCCGTAGGCATACTACAAGAGATGGTCAGAGACTGCAGACATACTACAGGAGACAGTCAGAGACTGCAGACATAGTACAGGAGATGGTCAAAGACTGCAGACATACAACAAGAGATGGTCAGAGACTGCAGACATAGTACAGGAGATGGTCAGAGACTGCAGACATAGTACAGGAGATGGTCAGAGACTGCAGAAATTCTATAAGAGATGGTTATAGACTGCAGAAAAACTACAGGAGATGGTCAGAGATTGAAGACATACAACAAGAGATCGTCAAAGACTGCAGACATAGTATAGTGGATGGTCAGAGACTGCAGATACACTAAAGGAGATGCCTATTACTGAAGTGGTTAAGCTGAACCCCCAATTATCAGTCCATATCCCGGCCCGGTCACTACCTCCTGGGAGTTTTGGGTCTACACTAGCACAGTAGGTCTCTGTCTAGAGTTCGGGGGGTTTGTTGTTTTCCTTGTTTGTTATCATCAGACTGTTCTTGGTACATCCTATTTATCAATACAGTCAGCATTGCTTGAGTTGGTGTCTCTTTATTGATTGTCAGGGGTGTGTCCGAGTGCTACACATACAGCCAATCAGGCGTCCTCATCCCAGGTTAGGCTCTGAGGGGGTTTCTCTACAGCGCCTCCTACAGGGGTGCACTACACTACCTCACATGCATACATGTACTAACGAGGGGCAATTTATAAATGAGCCGATTAACCTTCCAGCATGTCTGTGGACTGTGGGAGAGAACCGGAGTACCCGGAGGAAACCAGTGCAAGAACATAGCTTAGTGGTTAGCCGATCTGCACAGGGCGGCACAGTGGCTTAGTGGCTAGCACTTCTGCCTTGCAGTAGTTGATTCATGGGTTCAAATCCCATGGCATCTCCTGTATGGAGTTTGCATGTTCTCCCTGTGCTTGCGTGGGTTTCCTCCGGGTACTCCGGTTTCCTCCCACATTCCAAAGACATGCTGGTAGCTTAATTGGCTCCTGTCTAAATTGTCCTTAGTAGGAACCTTAGGCTCTAAGCATCTTGAGGGCAGGACTGATGTAAATGTGAGGTATAGGTCAATTGTCAGCACTTAATGATAACTTAGCAGTACAACTGTAAGTGTAAAAACTGATCAGATAATAGAAACATCAAACATGATCAGTATACAGGCTAGCACCTCATACCTCCAATGGAAGCACTTCAATGTGACAGACAATCTAAATGTATGCACTGAAAGCTCTAACCAAAGAAAACACAAGCACTTACAATAATAACTTGAACAAAATGCATGCCCCAGAGGGCGATGCTGCACTTGTGAGAAGGCACTTAGACCCCCCAATCAGTCCCAATGCAGAAACATCGCAGCAGCCCCAAATTCGGTTCCTTTTAAAAACAAAAATACAACAGGAGACGGTCAGAGACTGCAGATGTCCCACAGGACCAATATAACTATTTATATTCCATATCTGTGGGATCCTCTAGAAGCTGGAAATCGCAGTATAGACACCAGTGATCTCCACTAACTTCCGGCTCCTGTACCGATCGACTGCCCTGCCGCATTGTGAACACAGAAGGTCGGCCACTGGGCACGGGTGCCATTTAGTGATCCCTTTGCATTACCTCCATGAAAGCAAAGCATTTTCTGATTGGACAATTTGGAGAGCGTGACAACACTGTGCTGCCTCTCCACCTCTTCCAATCAGAGAGCCCTCTGCATTCATTGAGAAAACCCCATCCACTGCTCTACTGACACAATCCTCTGCTCTAATGAGACCGTTCTTTGCCCCACTGACACCATGCTCTGCCCTACAGACACTGACACCGTCTTCTGCCCTACTGCTATGGTATACTACTCTACTGACACTGTCCACTGCTCTACTGACACCGACATCTTCCCCACTGACTCTGTCTTCTGCCCCATAGACACTGCCCACTGCCTTACTTACACTGTCCAGTACTCTACTGAAACCTTTTTGATGAACTGAGCGGTGTTGTGGAGAGGTAAGTACTTACACACTTCTTTTACAGGTACAGCTTTTCTAAGGAACTCTTGAACAATGTCAGGGTTACTTTATATTCCATCTAAAGTAATAAGCAGTAAAATGATGTGTAGCCTGACAGCTTGAGCTACAGTTAACCATGACATGGGTACGTCTCTTCTCTCCTTCTTTAGGGTAGGTACGATAAGGTGCTTGTAATAGAATTCTCACTAATAAAGTCCTTTGGGCACCTAAATTGAGAAGAGTTCTTGTGTGAATACTATCAGCTTGAACAGGTACCACAGGCGAGAGGAATATCAGCTTGACTGAACTTTACCAAAAACAGGTGAAGTATCTGGTCTCCTTGTCCGGACTTGTATCCTTCTTCTTCTACAAAGCCTTGTATCCGATGACAATTTGAACATTGGTGGAGATCTCTCTCTCGAATGGCGGCACTCGATAAGGAGGTGCCTTAAGGTGTCTCTTTGAAGTATCAGGTGAGAATCCTCTCAAAGGCTCAGTCCTTCCCCTTTTTTTTCTTGTTTTATTTCTCGGATAGAAGCTATTTGAAGTAGTCAACATCCTGACCGGCTCTCTCACCTGGAGTCCTCTGAAGTTTCTCTACCACTTCTGCAAGTTCTCCTTTCCCTTCCACAGATGCAGACAAACTAGTGGCTGTCACCTTCATAATTCTACCTGTTACCTTCTTTGTGGGCGTACTTTGAGACATCCTCCCAAGTGGCACTGTGATTCTCACTGCTACTAGGGTCACCATCTCCATTTATGAAGACACCCGGCATGGCTACCTCTGAATGGATACTAGCTGTACTCATTTGTTCATGTCCAACAGACTGTATCTGTTCTTTGCATGAACTGGAATCAGGGATGGGGTCTATCTTATTGAGTTTGCCTGTACTTTCAAATGCAATAATCAGGATCAGAATTAATCCCGGATGAGCCCCCACATGCAGAGCTATTTCGCTAGGAGCAGCATGATAGATGGGTCCCCCCAGTGATAACCCACCCTGTACCTGGACCCGACAACCACTGACACCCCAGAAACAGGTGAAATGGTCTTTTTAGATATCCTGCAGATATATTACAGAAGATAGAGAATGCAGACATACTACTGGAGATGCTTATAGTCTAAGGGTCCTACCTCACATCCATATATATACTAGGGGTAGTTTAGACAGGAGCCAACTATACTACCACCATGCCTTTGGAGATTTGGATAAAACTGGAGTTCGTGGAGGAAGACAATGCAAGCACAGTAGCTTAGTGGCTAGGCTTTCTGCAATGGGTGGTGCAGTGGCTTTAGTGGCTAGCACTTCCACCTTGCAGAACTTGGGTCATGGGTTTAGATCCTGACCTTAACACTACCTACATGGAGTTTGCATGTTATCCCTTTATTGCAAGGGTTTCCTCCCACACTTCAAGGACATGCTGGTAGTTTAATTGGCTCCTGACTAAATTCCCCCTAGTACATATGATGTAGGGGCTTATGAATAAAGAAATCTTGAGGGCATCAACTAATGAACTTTCCACTGAAATTGAACACAAACTTCAAATCTCAATCTGGACTAAATTCATGCTCTTCAAGTCTCCAGCAATACTGACCACATGCGCTTCAACAATTGAGTGCAACTAAATCCATGCTCTTCAGTGATTGGCTGTCTCTCCTTCAGCCCCTCAAGTTCTCCTTTCCCTTCAGCAGACTCCGACAGACTCTCTTTTAGTAGCCTACACCTCCATATTAGTAACAGAGCCCTGTACCTGGAATATTATTTGTGAGGGAAGGGTAGCCTGAGGCGTCCTCCCAAGTGGCACTTTGATTCTCGCTGCTACTAGGGTCACTGTATCCATTTTTCAAGACGCCTGTGTCTTCAGCATAGCTATTTCGGAGTGGACAAAAGCTGCACTCATTCTTCCATCTCCAAAGACAGAACCCGTTTTTGATTTTAGCATGAACTGGTGTCAGTGATGGGGTCCATATTACTGATGTGGCTTGAAATTTTAGATGCAATTATCAGGGAAGAAGGAATCCCGGATGAGCCCCCAGATATAGTTCTCCCTCTTTAGGAGTTGCTTGATAGATGGGTCATTTTTGTCACTTCCAATGATAACCCTCCCTGGACCCGACAACCAATCACACACCAGAAACAGTTGGAATGGTCTGTCAAAATATTCTGCAGATATATTAGAGAATAAAGAGAATGCAGCCATACTACAGGAGATGGTCAGAGACTGCAGACATACTACAGGAGATGGTCAGAGACTGCAGACATAGTATATGAGATGGTCAGAGACTGCAGACATACTACAGGAAATGGTCAGAGACTGCAGACATACTACTGGAGATGGTCATAGACTGCAGACATACTACAGGAGATGGTCAGAGACTGCAGAAATACTACTTAAGATGGTCAGAGACTGCAGACATACTACAGGAGATGGTCAGAGACTGCAGACATACTACTGGAGATGGTCAGAGACTGCAGACATAGTACAGGAGATGACCAGAGACTGCAGGCATACAACAAGAGATGGTCAAAGACTGCAGATATTTTACAGGAGATGGTCAGAGACTGCAGACATAGTACAGGAGATGGTCAGACATGGCAGACATACAATAGGAGATGGTCAGAGACTGCAGACATACTACAGGAGATGCCTATTACTGACGTGGTTAAGCTGAACCTCCAATTATCAGTCCATATCCCGGCCCGGTCACTACCTCCTGGGAGTTTTGGGTCTACACTAGCACAGTAGGTCTCTGTCTAGAGTTCGGGGGGTTTGTGGTTTTCCTTGTTTGTTATCATCAGACTGTTCTTGGTACATCCTATTTATCAATACAGTCAGCATTGCTTGAGTTGGTGTCTCTTTACTGATTGTCAGGGGTGTGTCCGAGTGCTACACATACAGCCAATCAGGCGTCCTCTCCCCAGGTTAGGCTCAGAGGGGGTTTCTCTACAGCGCCTCCTACAGGGGTGCACTACACTATCTCGAGGCGCAATTTAGAAAGGTGCTGACTAACCTTCCAGCATTTCTGTGGACTGTGGGAGAGAACCGGAGTACCCGGAGGAAACCAGTGCAAGAACATACCTTAGTGGTTAGCCCTTCTGCACAGGGCGGCACAGTGGCTTAGTGGTTAGCACTACTGCCTTGCAGTAGGTAAGTCATGGGTTCATATCCCATGGCACGTCTTGCATGTTCTCTCTTTTCTTGCGTGGGTTTCCTCCGGGTCCTCCGGCTTCCTCCCACATTCCAAAGACATGCTGGTAGGTTAATTGTCTCCTGTCTAAATTGTCCCTAGTAGGAACCTTAGGCTCTAAGCATCTTGAGGGCAGGACTGATGTAAATGTGAGGTATAGGTCAATTGTCAGCACTTAATGATAACTTAGCAGTACAACTGTAAGTGTAAAAACTGATCAAATAATAGAAACATCAAACATGATCAGTATACAGGCTAGCACCTCATACCTCCAATGGAAGCACTTCAAAGCAACAATCTACATGTGTGCCTGAGAGGGCAATGTATGCACTGAGATCTCCAGCCAAACACAAGCACTTACAATAATAACTTGAACAGAATGCATGCCCCAGAGGGCGATGCTGCACTTGTGAGAAGGCACTTAGATCCCCCAATCAGTCCCAATGCAGAAACATCGCAGCAGCCCCAAATTCGGTTCCTTTTAAAAATACAACAGGAGACGGTCAGAGACTGCAGATGTCCCACAGGACCAATATAACTATTTATATTCCATATCTGTGGGATCCTCTAGAAGCTGGAAATCGCAGTATAGACACCAGCGATCTCCACTAACTTCCGGCTCCCGTACCGATCGACTGCCCTGCTGCATTGTCAACACAGAAGGTCGGCCACTGGGCACAGGTGCCATTTAGTGACCTCTTTGCATTACCTCCATGAAAGCAAAGCATTTTCTGATTGGACAATTAAGAGAGCGTGACAACACTGTGTTGCCTCTCCACCTCTTCCAATCAGAAAGCCCTCTGCATTCATTGAGAAAACCCCATCCACTGCTCCACTGACACCATCCTCTGCTCTAATGAGACCGTTCTTTGCCCCACTGACACCATCCTCTGCTGTAATGAGACCGTTCTTTGCCCCACTGACACCATGCTCTGCCCTACAGACACTGACACCGTCTTCTGCCCTACTGCTATGGTATACTACTCTACTGACACTGTCCACTGCTCTACTGACACCGTCCTTTTCCCCACTGACACTGTCTACTGCCCCATAGACACTGCCCAATGCCTTACTGACACTGTCCAGTACTCCACTGAAACCTTTTTGATGAACTGAGCGGTGTTGTGGAGAGGTAAGTACTTACACAATTCTTTTACAGGTACAGCTTTTCTAAGGAACTCTAGAACAATGTCAGGGTTACTTTATATTCCATCTAAAGTAATAAGCAGCAAAATGATGTGTAGCCTGACAGCTTGAGCTACAGTTAACCATGACATGGGTACGTCTCTTCTCTCCTTCTTTAGGGTAGGTACGTTAGGTGCTTGTAATGGAATTCTCACTAATAAAGTCCTTTGGGCACCTAAATTGAGAAGAGTTCTTGTGTGAATACTATCAGCTTGAACAGGTACCACAGGCGAGAGGAATATCAGCTTGACTGAACTTTACCAAAAACAGGTGAAGTAGCTGGTCTCCTTGTCTGGACTTGTATCCTTCTTCTTCTACAAAGCCTTGTATCCGATGACAATTTGAACGTTGGTGGAGATCTCTCTCTCGAATGGCGGCACTCGATAAGGAGGTGCCTTAAAGTGTCTCTTTGACGTATCAGGTGAGAGTCTTCTTAAAGGCTCAGTCCTTCCCCTTTTTTTTCCTGTATTATTTCTCGAATAGAAGCTATTTGAAGTAGTCAACAACCTGACCGGCTCTCTCACCTGGAGTCCTATGAAGTTTCTCTACCACTTCTGCAAATTCTCCTTTCCCTTCCACAGATGCAGACAAACTAGTGGCTGAACCCCCAATTATCAGTCCATATCCCGGCCCGGTCACTACCTCCTGGGAGTTCTGGGTCTACACTAGCACAGTAGGTCTCTGTCTAGAGTTCGGGGGGTTTGTGGTTTTCCTTGTTTGTTATCATCAGACTGTTCTTGGTACATCCTATTTATCAATACAGTCAGCATTGCTTGAGTTGGTGTCTCTTTATTTATTGTCAGGGGTGTGTCCGAGTGCCACACATACAGCCAATCAGGCGTCCTCACCCCAGTTTAGGCTCAGAGGGGGTTTCTCTACAGCGCCTCCTACAGGGGTGCACTACACTACCTCACATGCATACATGTACTAACGAGGGGCAATTTATAAATGAGCCGATAAACCTTCCAGCATGTCTGTGGACTGTGGGAGAGAAACGGAGTACCCGGAGGAAACCAGTGCAAGAACATACCTTAGTGGTTAGCCAATCTGCACAGGGCGGCACAGTGGCTTAGTGGCTAGCACTTCTGCCTTGCAGTAGTTGATTCATGGGTTCAAATCCCATGGCATCTCCTGTATGGAGTTTGCATGTTCTCCCTGTGCTTGCGTGGGTTTCCTCCGGGTACTCTGGTTTCCTCCCACATTCCAAAGACATGCTGGTAGGTTAATTGGCTCCTGTCTAAATTGTCCTTAGTAGGAACCTTAGGCTCTAAGCATCTTGAGGGCAGGACTGATGTAAATGTGAGGTATAGGTCAATTGTCAGCACTTAATGATAACTTAGCAGTACAACTGTAAGTGTAAAAACTGATCAGATAATAGAAACATCAAACATGATCAGTATACAGGCTAGCACCTCATACCTCCAATGGAAGCACTTCAATGTGACAGACAATCTAAATGTATGCACTGAAAGCTCTAACCAAAGAAAACACAAGCACTTACAATAATAACTTGAACAAAATGCATGCCCCAGAGGGCGATGCTGCACTTGTGAGAAGGCACTTAGATCCCCCAATCAGTCCCAATGCAGAAACATCACAGCAGCCCCAAATTCGGTTCCTTTTAAATACAACAGGAGACGGTCAGAGACTGCAGATGTCCCACAGGACCAATATAACTATTTATATTCCATATCTGTGGGATCCTCCAGAAGCTGGAAATCGCAGTATAGACACCAGTGATCTCCACTAACTTCCGGCTCCCGTACCGATCGACTGCCCTGCCGCATTGTGAACACAGAAGGTCGGCCACTGGGCACGGGTGCAATTTAGTGACCCCTTTGCATTACCTCCATGAAAGCAAAGCATTTTCTGATTGGACAATTTAGAGAGTGTGACAACACTGTGCTGCCTCTCCACCTCTTCCAATCAGAAAGCCCTCTGCATTCATTGAGAAAACCCCATCCACTGCTCCACTGACACCATCCTCTGCTGTAATGAGACCGTTCTTTGCCCCACTGACACCATGCTCTGCCCTACAGACACTGACACCGTCTTCTGCCCTACTGCTATGGTATACTACTCTACTGACACTGTCCACTGCTCTACTGACACAGTCCTCTTCCCCACTGACACTCTCTACTGCCCCATAGACACTGCCCAATGCCTTACTGACACTGTCCTGTACTCTACTGAAACCTTTTTGATGAACTGAGCGGTGTTGTGGAGAGGTAAGTACTTACACACTTCTTTTACAGGTACAGCTTTTCTAAGGAACTCTAGAACAATGTCAGGGTTACTTTATATTCCATCTAAAGTAAAAAGCAGCAAAATGATGTGTAGCCTGACAGCTCGAGCTACAGTTAACCATGACATGGGTACGTCTCTTCTCTCCTTCTTTAGGGTAGGTACGTTAGGTGCTTGTAATAGAATTCTCACTAATAAAGTCCTTTGGGCACCTAAATTGAGAAGAGTTCTTGTGTGAATACTATCAGCTTGAACAGGTACCACAGGCGAGAGGAATATCAGCTTGACTGAACTTTACCAAAAACAGTTGAAGTATCTGGTCTCCTTGTCCGGACTTGTATCCTTCTTCTTCTACAAAGCCTTGTATCCGATGACAATTTGAACGTTGGTGGAGATCTCTCTCTCAAATGGCGGCACTCGATAAGGAGGTGCCTTAAAGCGTCTCTTTGAAGTATCAGGTGAGAGTCTTCTCAAAGGCTCAGTCCTTCCCCTCTTTTTTCTTGTATTATTTCTCGGATAGAAGCTATTTGAAGTAGTCAACAACCTGACCGGCTCTCTCACCTGGAGTCCTATGAAGTTTCTTTACCACTTCTGCAAGTTCTCCTTTCCCTTCCACAGACGCAGACAAACTAGTGGCTGTCACCTCCATAAATGTACCTGTTACCTTCTTTGTGGGCGTACTTTGAGACATCCTCCCAAGTGGCACTGTGATTCTCACTGCTACTAGGGTCACCATCTCCATTTATGAAGACACCCGGCATGGCTACATCTGAATGGATACTAGCTGTACTCATTTGTTCATGTCCAACAGACTGTATCTGTTCTTTGCATGAACTGGAATCAGGGATGGGGTCTATCTTACTGAGTTTGCTTGTATTTTCAAATGTAATAATCAGGGTCAGAATTGATCCCGGATGAGCCCCCACATACAGAGCTACTTCCCTAGGAGCAGCATGATAGATGGGTCCTCCCAGTGATAACCCACCCTGTACCTGGACCCGACAACCACTGACACCCCAGAAACAGGTGACATTGTCTTTTAAGATATCCTGCAGATATATTACAGAAGATAGAGAATGCAGACATACTACTGGAGATGGTTAGAGATTGCAGACATACTACAGAAGATGCTTATAGTCTAATGTTCCTACCTCACACCCATACATATACTAGGGGTAATTATTACAGGAGCTAGCTAACCTACCATCATGCCTTTGGAGATTTGGAGGAAACTGGAGTTCCTGGAGAAAACCAATGCAAGCACAGTAGCTTAGTGGCTAGGCTTTCTGCAATGGGTGGTGCAGTGGCTTTAGTAGCTAGCACTTCCTCCTTGCAGAACTTGGGTCATGGGTTTAGATCCTGACCTTGACACTACCTACATGGAGTTTGCATGTTATCCCTTTACTTGCAAGGGTTTCCTCCCACACTTCAAGGACATGCTGGTAGTTTAATTGGCTCCTGACTAAATTCCCCCTAGTACATATGATGTAGGGGCTTATGAATATAAAAATCTTGAGGGCAGCAACTGATGAACTCTCCACTGAAATTGAACACATAAACTTCAAATCTCTAATTAGACTAAATTCATGCTCTTCAAGTCTCCAGCAATACTGACCACATGCGCTACAAAAATTGAGTGTAACTAAATGCATGCTCTTCAGTGACTGGCTGTCTCTCCTTGAGCCCCTCAAGTTCTCCTTTCCCTTCAGCAGACTCCGACAGACTCTCTTTTAGTAGCCTACACCTCCATATTAGTAACAGAGCCCTGTACCTGGAATATTATTTGTGAGGGAAGGGTAGCCTGAGACGTCCTCCCAAGTGGCACTTTGATTCTCACTGTTACTAGGGTCACTGTATCCATCTTGGATAGCTATATCGGAGAGGTTATAAGCTGCACTCATTCTTCCATCTCCAACAGACAGGACCTGTTTTCTTTTTTTGAAACAAACTGGCATCAATAATGGGGTCCATCTTACTGATGTGGTTTGTATTTCCATATGCATTTCTCAGGGTAGATGGAATCCCGGATGAGCCCCCAAGTGAAAGGCTACCCCTCTTAGAGCTGCTTCATAGATGGTCATTTTGTCACTCCTAGTAATAATATCTCATCCTGTACCTGGACCTGACAACCACTGACACACCAGAAACAGTTGAAATTGTCTTTCAATATATGCCGCAGGCATACTACAAGAGATGGTCAGAGACTGCAGAAAAACTACAGGAGATGGTCAGAGACTGCAGACATAGTACAGGAGATGCCTATAACTGACGTGGTTAAGCTGAACCCCCAATTATCAGTCCATATCCCGGCCCGGTCACTACCTCCTGGGAGTTCTGGGTCTACACTAGCACAGTAGGTCTCTGTCTAGAGTTCGGGGGGTTTGTGGTTTTCCTTGTTTGTTATCATCAGACTGTTCTTGGTACATCCTATTTATCAATACAATCAGCATTGCTTGAGTTGGTGTCTCTTTATTGATTGTCAGGGGTGTGTCCGAGTGCTACACATACAGCCAATCAGGCGTCCTCACACCAGGTTAGGCTTAGAGGGGGTTTCTCTACAGCGCCTCCTACAGGGGTGCACTACGCTACCTCACATGCATACATGTACTAATGAGTGGCAATTTAGAAATGAGCCGATTAACCTCCCAGCATGTCTGTGGAGTGTGGGAGAGAACCGGAGTACCTGGAGGAAACCAGTGCAAGAACATACCTTAGTGGTTAGTGGCTTTGCACCGGGCGGCACAGTGGCTTAGTGGCTAGCACTTCTGCCTTGCAGTAGTTGATTCATGGGTTCAAATCCCATGGCATCTCCTGTATGGAGTTTGCATGTTCTCCCTGTGCTTGCGTGGGTTTCCTCCGGGTACTCCGGTTTCCTCCCACACTCCAAAGACATGCTGATAGGTTAATTGGCTCCTTTCTAAATTATCCCTAGTAGGAACCTTAGGCTCTAAAAATCTTGAGGGCAGGACTGATGTAAATGTGAGGTATAGGTCAATTGTCAGCACTTAATGATAACTTAGAAGTACAACTGTAAGTGTAAAAACTGATCAAATAATAGAAACATCAAACATGATCAGTATACAGGCTAGCACCTCATACCTCCAATGGAAGCACTTCAAGAAAACTCAAGCACTTCAATACCCCAGCCAAACTAGATGCATGCCCCAGAGGGCAATGTACACACTCAAAACTCCAGCTAAACACAAGCACTTAAAATGTCCAGCTCTACTAAAATGCATCCCCCAGAGGGCGATGCTTGCTCTTCTGTCAAGGCACTTAGATCCCCCTATCAGTCCCAATGCAAAAACATCACAGCAGCCCCAAATTCGGTTCCTTTTAAAAACAAAAAAATATAACAGGAGACGGTCAGAGACTGCAGATGTCCCACAGGACCAATATAACTATTTATATTCCATATCTGTGAGAAAATGTAAAGTGATCTCTGATTGGTGCCCGTCCCCAATGGCTGACCTCCTGTGTTCACAATGCAGCAGGACAACCGCTCGGTACAGGACCTGGAAGATAGTGGAGGTCATTGTAGTAACGAGGTCTACTTCAGTGATTTCCAGCTTCTAGACGGATCCCACAGGTAGGTCACATACATACTTATACTGGTCCAAGCTGGAACAATGGAACCATCGAACATACAGTTAGGTCCATATATATTGGACAGAAGAACAATTTTTTATTTTTTCAGGTATTTACCAAAACATAATCAAGTTACAGTTCTATGATGGATATGGGCGGACAGTGCGCACTCTCAGGTGTAATTTGAGGGTATGTACATCCACATTGGGGGAAGGGTTTAGGAATTGCAGCTCTTAAGAGTAGCCATCCCCCCTTTTTCAAGGGACCAAAAGTAATTGGACAATTGAATCAGAAGCTGTTTCATGGCCAGGTGTGGGCTACTGCTTCCTTATTTCTTCATTTAGGTTCAAGGTAAAAGATCTGGAGATAATTCTAATGTGGTATTTGCATTTGGAATCTATTGCTGTGAACCGACATCACGCGTTCATAGGAGCTGTCCATGCAAGTTAAACAGGACATTGTAAAGCTTCAAAAATGAAACAAATCCATCACAGAGATCGCAGCAACATTAGGAGCGGCCAAATCAACAGTTTGGTCCATTCTGAGGAAAGAAGAACGCACTGGTGAGCTCAGCAACAGAAAAAGGCTTGGAGGTCCACGGAAGACAACAGTGGTGGATGATCGCAGGATCCTCTCTATGGTAAAGAAAAACCCATTCACAACATCTAGGCAACAACATCATTGTCAAAGTCTCCAAACAAGAGAAGATTTTACGAGAGCAAATACAGAGGGTTCACCACAAGGTGCAAATACAGAGGGATCACCACAAGGTGCAAACCATTCATAAGCCTCATGAATTAGACTTTGCCAAAAAAAAAAACTAAAAAAGCCGGACCAGTTCTGGAAAAGCATTCTTTGGACGGAAGAAACTAAGATGAATCTGTACCAGAATGATGGGAAGAAAAAAATGTGGAGAAGGCTTGGAACAGCTCATGATCCAAAGCACACAACGCCATCTGTAAACCATGGTGGAGGCAGTGTGATGGCATGGGCGGAGGCGGGGTGATGGCATGGGCGGGGGCAGTGTGATGGCATGGGCGGAGGCGGGGTGATGGCATGGGCGGAGGCAGTGTGATGGCATTGGTGGAGGCAGTGTGATGGCATGGGTGGAGGCGGGGTGATGGCATGGGCGGAGGCAGTATGATGGCATTGGTGGAGGCAGTGTGATGGCATGGGCGGAGGCAGTGTGATGGCATTGGTGGAGGCAGTGTGATGGCATGGGTGGAGACAGTGTGATGACATGGGTAGAGGCAGTGTGATGGCATGGGTGGAGGCAGTGTGATGACATGGGTAGAGGCA
Organism: Staurois parvus; assembly: GCF_062004578.1. Classification (NCBI taxonomy): domain Eukaryota; kingdom Metazoa; phylum Chordata; class Amphibia; order Anura; family Ranidae; genus Staurois; species Staurois parvus. The sequence goes on from NW_028319451.1 coordinate 70,819, forward strand.
GTGTGATGGCATGGGTGGAGGCAGTGTGATGGCATGGGCGGAGGCAGTGTGATGGCATGGGTGGAGGCAGTGTGATTGCATGGGCAGAGGCAGTGTGATGGCATGGGCGGAGGCAGGGTGATGGCATTGGTGGAGGCAGTGTGATGGCATGGGTGGAGGCAGGGTGATGGCATGGGTGGAGGCAGGGTGATGGCATGGGCGGAGGCAGTGTGATGGCATGGGTGGAGGCAGTGTGATGGCATTGGTGGAGGCGGTGTGATGGCATGGGCATGCATGGCTTCCTGTGGCACTGGGTCATTGGTGTTTATTGATGATGTGAAAGAAGACAGAAGCATCCGGATGAATTCTGCCGTGTTTACAGATATACTGTCAGCCCAGATTCAGCCAAATGCAGCAAAGATGATTGGACGGCACTTCACAGTACAGATGAACAATAATCCAAAACACACTGCAAAAGCAACCCAGGAGCTTGTGAAGGAAAAGAAGAGGAATATTCTGCAATGGCTGAGTCAGTCACCTGATCTCAACCCCGTTGAGCATGCATTTCACTTGCTGAAGGCAAAAAAAAGGCAGAAAGACCTACAAACAAAGAACAACTGAAGTAGCTGCAGTTAGAGCCTGACAAAGCATCAGAAAGGAGGAAACCCAGTCTTTGGTCATGTCCATGGGTTCCAGACTTCAGGCAAAGCATCAGAAAGGAGGAAACCCAGTCTTTGGCCATGTCCATGGGTTCCGGACTTAAGCAAAGCATCAGAAAGGAGGAAATCCAGTCTTTGGTCATGTCCATGGGTTCCAGACTTCAGGCAAAGCATCACAAAGGAGCTGGGGCGGACTGACAACTCATGGGGCCCCCGGGCAATAGGGGATCATGGGGCCTCTCTGTCCTTGACCAAACTCAAAAAAGCCTATGAAAAAGGTACCAGGGGCATCTCATGGGGCCCCCTACTGACCACGGGCCCTCAGGCAGTGCCTGAGTTTCCAAATAGTCAGTCCGCCCCTGGAAAGGAGGAAACCCAGTCTTTGGTCATGTCCATGGGTTCCAGACTTCAGGCAAACATTGCCAGTAAAGGATTCTCAACAAAATATTAAAAATGAATATTTTATTTATGATTATATTCATTTGCCCAATTACTTTTGAGCTCCAGAAAATTGAGGGAATTGTGTATAAAAATGGTTGCAGCTCCTAAAATTTGTATTTGATGTTCAACCCCCTTGAATTAAAGCTGAAAGTCTGCACTTCAAATTCATTTGGATTGTTTCGTTTTAATTTATTCTGGTGGCATACAGAGCCAAATGTATGAAAACTGTGCCTGTGTCCAAATATATATGGACCCAACTGTATTACCCAAGATGGTAAGAGACTGCAGACATACTACAGGAGATGGTCAGAGACTGCAGACATACTACAGGAGATGGTCAGAGACTGCAGACATAGTACAGGAGATGGTCAGAGACTGAAGCCATACTACAGGAGATGGTCAGAGACTGCAGACATAGTACAGGAGATGGTCAGAGACTGAAGCCATACTACAGGAGATGGTCAGAGACTGCAGACATAGTACAGAATATGATCAAAGATTACAGACATATTGCAGGAGATGGTCAGAGACTTCAAAAATACTACAGGAGATGGTCAGAGACTGCAGACTTAGTACAGAAGATGGTCAGAGACTGCAGACATGCTTCAGGAGATGGTCAGAGACTGCAGACAAACTACAGGAGATGGTCAGAGACTGCAGACATAGTACAGGAGATACTTGTTGTTGAAGTGGTTAAGCTGAACCCCCAATTATCAGTCCATATCCCGGCCCGGTCACTACCTCCTGGGAGTTTTGGGTCTACACTAGCACAGTAGGTCTCTGTCTAGAGTTCGGTGGGTTTGTGGTTTTCCTTGTTTGTTATCATCAGACTGTTCTTGGTACATCCTATTTATCAATACAGTCAGCATTGCTTGAGTTGGTGTCTCTTTACTGATTGTCAGGGGTGTGTCCGAGTGCTACACATACAGCCAATCAGGCGTCCTCACCCTAGGGTAGGCTCAGAGGGGGTTTTATCTACAGCGCCTCCTACAGGGGGGCACTACACTACCTCACATGCATACATGTACTAACGAGGGGCAATTTATAAATGAGCCGATTAACCTTCCAGCATGTCTGTGGACTGTGGGAGAGAACCGGAGTACCCGGAGGAAACCAGGGCAAGAACATAGCTTAGTGTTTAGCCAATCTGCACGGGGCGGCACAGTGGCTTAGTGGCTAGCAGTTCTGTCTTGCAGTAGTTGATTCATGTGTTCAAATCCCATGGCATCTCCTGTATGGAGTTTGCATGTTCTCCCTGTGCTTGCGTGGGTTTCCTCCGGGTACTCCAGTTTCCTCCCACATTCCAAAGACATGCTGATAGGTTAATTGGCTCCTATCTAAATTGTCCCTAGTAGGAACCTTAGGCTCTAAGCATCTTGAGGGCAGGACTGATGTAAATGTGAGGTATAGGTCAATTGTCAGCACTTAATGATGACTTAACAGTACAACTGTAAGTGTAAAAACTGGTCAAATAATAGAAACATCAAACATGATCAGTATACAGGCTAGCACCTCATACCTCCAATGGAAGCACTTCAATGTGACAGACAATCTAAATGTATGCACTGAAAACTCTAACCAAAGAAAACACAAGCACTTACAATAATTACCTGAACAGAATGCATGCCCCAGAGGGCGATGCTGCACTTGTGAGAAGGCACTTAGATCCCCCAATGCAGAAACATCACAGCAGCCCCAATTTCGGTTCCTTTTAAAAACAAAAATACAACAGGAGACGGTCAGAGACTGCAGATGTCCCACAGGACCAATATAACTATTTATATTCCATATCTGTGGGATCCTCTAGAAGCTGGAAATCGCAGTATAGACACCAGTGATCTCCACTAACTTCCGGCTCCCGTACCGATCAACTGCCCTGCCGCATTGTGAACACAGAAGGTCGGCCACTGGGCACGGGTGCCATTTAGTGATCCCTTTGAATTACCTCCATGAAAGCAAAGCATTTTCTGATTGGACAATTTGGAGAGCATGACAACACTGTGCTGCCTCTCCACCTCTTCCAATCAGAGAGCCCTCTGCATTCATTGAGAAAACCCCATCCACTGCTCTACTGACACCGTCCTCTTCCCCACTGACACTGTCTTCTTCCCCATAGACACTGCCCACTGCCTTACTGACACTGTCCAGTACTCTACTGAAACCTTTTTGATGAACTGAGCGGTGTTGTGGAGAGGTAAGTACTTACACACTTCTTTTACAGGTACAGCTTTTCTAAGGAACTCTAGAACAATGTCAGGGATACTTTATATTCCATCTAAAGTAATAAGCAGCAAAATGATGTGTAGCCTGACAGCTTGAGCTACAGTTAACCATGACATGGGTACGTCTCTTCTCTCCTTCTTTAGGGTAGGTACGTTAGGTGCTTGTAATAGAATTCTCACTAATAAAGTCCTTTGGGCACCTAAATTGAGAAGAGTTCTTGTGTGAATACTATCAGCTTGAACAGGTACCACAGGCAAGAGGAATATCAGCTTGACTGAACTTTACCAAAAACAGGTGAAGTAGCTGGTCTCCTTTTCTGGACTTGTATCCTTCTTCTTCTACAAAGCCTTGTATCCGATGACAATTTGAACGTTGGTGGAGATCTCTCTCTCGAATGTCGGCACTCGATAAGGAGGTGCCTTAATGTGTCTCTTTGAAGTATCAAATGAGAGTCTTCTCAAAGGCTCAGTCCTTCCCCTCTTTTTTCTAGTATTATTTCTCGGATAGAAGCTATTTGAAGTAGTCAACAACCTGACCGGCTCTCTCACCTGGAGTCCTCTGAAGTTTCTCTACCACTTCTGCAAGTTCTCCTTTCCCTTCCACAGATGCAGACAAACTAGTGGCTTTCACCTCCATAATTGTACCTGTTACCTTCTTTGTGGGCGTACTTTGAGACATCCTCCCAAGTGGCACTGTGATTCTCACTGCTACTAGGGTCACCATCTCCATTTATGAAGACACCCGGCATGGCTACCTCTGAATGGATACTAGCTGTACTCATTTGTTCATGTCCAACAGACTGTATCTGTTCTTTGCATGAACTGGAATCAGGGATGGGGTCTATCTTACTGAGTTTGCTTGTACTTTCTAATGTAATAATCAGGGTCAGAATTAATCCCGGATGAGCCCCCACATACAGAGCTACTTCCCTAGGAGCAGCATGATAGATGGGTCCTCCCAGTGATAACCCACCCTGTACCTGGACCCGACAACCACTGACACACCAGAAACAGGTGAGATTTTCCTTTAAGATATCCTGCAGATATATTACAGAAGATAAAGAATGAAGACATACTACTGGAGATGGTTAGAGACTGCAGACATACTACAGAAGATGCTTCTAGTCTAATGTTCCTACCTCACATCCATACATATACTAGGGGTAATTTAGACAGGAGCCATTTAACCTACCACCATTTTTTTTTTGAGAGTGGGAGGAAACTGGAGTACCTGTATGAAACCAGGGCAAGCACAGTAGCTTAGTGGCTAGGCTTTCTGCAATGGGTGGTGCAGTCGATTTGTGGCTAGCATTTCCACCTTACAGCACTTGGGTCATGGGTTTAGATCCTAGCCATGACACCACCTACATGGAGTTTGTGTGTTTTCTCTGTCCTTGCAACTGTTTCCTCCCACACTCAAAAGACATGGTGGAAGCTTAATTGGCTCCTGTGTAAATTCCCCCCTAGTACATATGATGTAGGGACTTATGAATATAGAATCCTTGATGGCAGCAACTGATGAACTCTCCATTGAAAATTAACACATTGACTTCAAATATCAATCTGGACTAAATTCATGCTCTTCAAATCTCCAGCAATACTGACCACATGCGCTTCAAAACTTGAGTGTAACTAAATGCATGCTCTTCAGTGACTGGCTGTCTCTCCTTGAGCCCCTCAAGTTCTCCTTTCCCTTCAGCAGACTCCGACAGACTCTCTTTTAGTAGCCTACACCTCCATATTAGTAACAGAGCCCTGTACCTGGAATATTATTTGTGAGGGAAGGGTAGCCTGAGACGTCCTCCCAAGTGGCACTTTGATTCTCACTGCTACTAGGGTCACTGTATCCATTTTTCAAGACGCCTGTGTCTTCAGCATAGCTATTTCGGAGTGGACAAAATCTGCACTCAATCCTCCATCTCCAAAGACAGAACCCGTTTTTGATTTTAGCATGAACTGGTATCAGTGATGGGGTCCATATTACTGCTGTGGCTTCAACTTTCAGATGCAATTATCAGGGTAGAAGGAATCCCGGATGAGCCCCCAGATATAGAGCTCCCCCTTTAGGAGTTGCTTGATAGATGGGTCATTTTATCACTTCCAATGATAACCCTCCCTGGACCTGACAACCAATGACACACAAGAAACAGATGGAATGGTCTGTCGAAATATTCTGCAGATAGAGAAGATAGAGAATGCAACCATACTACAGGAGATGGTCATAGACTGCAGACATAGTACATGAGATGGTCAGAGACTGCAGAATTACTACAGGAGATGGTCATAGACTGCAGACATAGTACATGAGATGGTCAGGGACTGCAGAATTACTACAGGAGATGGTCAGAGACTGCAGACATAGTACATGAGATGGTCAGAGACTGCAGAATTACTACAGGAGATGGTCAGAGACTGCAGACATAGTACATGAGATGGTTAGAGACTGCAGAAATACTACTGGAGATGGTCAGAGACTGCAGAAATACTACTAGAGATGGTCAGAGACTGCAGACATAGTACAGGAGATGGTCAGAGACTGCAGACATAGTACAGGAGATGACCAGAGACTGCGGACTTAGTACAGGAGATGGTCATAGACTGCAGACATAGTACAGGAGATTCTTATTGCTGACGTGGTTAAGCTGAACCCCCAATTATCAGTCCATAACCCGGCCCGGTCACTACCTCCTGAGAGTTTTGGGTCTACACTAGCACAGTAGGTCTCTGTCTAGAGTTCGGGGGGTTTGTGGTTTTCCTTGTTTGTTATCATCAGACTGTTCTTGGTACATCCTATTTATCAATACAGTCAGCATTGCTTGAGTTGGTGTCTCTTTATTGATTGTCAGGGGTGTGTCCGAGTGCTACACATACAGCCAATCAGGCGTCCTCACCCCAGGTTAGGCTCAGAGGGGGTTTCTCTACAGCGCCTCCTACAGGTGTGCACTACACTATCTCGAGGCGCAATTTAGAAAGGTGCTGACTAACATTCCAGCATTTCTGTGGACTGTGGGAGAGAACCGGAGTACCCGGAGGAAACCAGGGCAAGAACATACCTTAGTGGTTAGCCCTTCTGCACAGGGCGGCACAGTGGCTTAGTGGTTAGCACTACTGCCTTGCAGTAGGTAAGTCATGGGTTCATATCCCATGGCACGTCTTGCATGTTCTCCCTTTTCTTGCGTGGGTTTCCTCCGGGTACTCCGGCTTCCTCCCACATTCCAAAGACATGCTGGTAGGTTAATTGTCTCCTGTCTAAATTGTCCCTAGTAGGAACCTTAGGCTCTAAGCATCTTGAGGGCAGGACTGATGTAAATGTGAGGTATAGGTCAATTGTCAGCACTTAATGATGACTTAGCAGTACAACTGTAAGTGTAAAAACTGATCAGATAATAGAAACATCAAACATGATCAGTATACAGGCTAGCACCTCATACCTCCAATGGAAGCACTTCAACACAGCTCAAGCACTTCATAGCAACAGACAATCTATATGCGTTCCTGAGAGGGCAATGTATGCACTGAGATCTCCAGCCAAACACAAGCACTTACAATAATAACTTGAACAGAATGCATGCCCCAGAGGGCGATGCTGCACTTGTGAGAAGGCACTTAGATCCCCCAATCAGTCCCAATGCAGTAACATCGCAGCATCCCCAAATTCGGTTCCTATTAAAAATACAACAGGAGACGGTCAGAGACTGCAGATGTCCCACAGGACCAATATAACTATTTATATTCCATATCTGTGGGATCCTCTAGAAGCTGGAAATTGCAGTATAGACACCAGTGATCTCCACTAACTTCCGGCTCCCGTACCGATCGACTGCTCTGCCGCATTGTGAACACAGAAGGTCGGCCACTGGTCACAGGTGCCATTTAGTGACCTCTTTGCATTACCTCCATGAAAGCAAAGCATTTTCTGATTAGACAATTTAGAGAGCGTGACAACACTGTGTTGCCTCTCCACCTCTTCCAATCAGAAAGCCCTCTGCATTCATTGAGAAAACCCCATCCACTACTCTACTGACACCATCCTCTCCTCTAATGAGACCGTTCTTTGCCCCACTGACACCATGCTCTGCCCTACAGACATTGACACCATCTTCTGCCCTTCTGCTATGGTATACTACTCTACTGACACTGTCCACTGCTCTAATGACATTGTCCTCTTCCCCACTGACACTGTCTTCTGCCCCATAGACACTGCCCACTGCCTTACTGACACTGTCCAGTACTCTACTGAAACCTTTTTGATGAACTGAGCGGTGTTGTGGAGAGGTAAGTACTTACACACTTCTTTTACAGGTACAGCTTTCTAAGGAACTCTAGAACAATGTCAGGGTTACTTTATATTCCATCTAAAGTAATAAGCAGCAAAATGATGTGTAGCCTGACAGCTTGAGCTACAGTTAACCATGACATGGGTACGTCTCTTCTCTCCTTCTTTAGGGTAGGTACGTTAGGTGCTTGTAATAGAATTCTCACTAATAAAGTCCTTTGGGCACCTAAATTGAGAAGAGTTCTTGTGTGAATACTATCAGCTTGAACAGGTACCACAGGCGAGAGGAATATCAGCTTGACTGAACTTTACCAAAAACAGTTGAAGTAGCTGGTCTCCTTGTCTGGACTTGTATCCTTCTTCTACAAAGCCTTGTATCCGATGACAATTTGAACGTTGGTGGAGATCTCTCTCTCGAATGGCGGCACTCGATAAGGAGGTGCCTTAAAGTGTATCTGTGAAGTATCAGGTGAGAGTCTTCTCAAAGGCTCAGTCCTTCCCCTCTTTTTTCTTGCATTATTTCTCGGATAGAAGATATTTGAAGTAGTCAACAACCTGACCGGCTCTCTCACCTGGAGTCCTCTGAAGTTTCTCTACCACTTCTGCAAGTTCTCCTTTCTCTTCCACAGATGCAGACAAACTAGTGGCTTTCACCTCCATAATTGTACCTGTTACCTTCTTTGTGGGCGTACTTTGAGACATCCTCCCAAGTGGCACTGTGATTCTCACTGCTACTAGGGTCACCATCTCCATTTATGAAGACACCCGGCATGGCTACCTCTGAATGGATACTAGCTGTACTCATTTGTTCATGTCCAACAGACTGTATCTGTTCTTTGCATGAACTGGAATCAGGGATGGGGTCTATCTTACTGAGTTTGCTTGTATTTTCAAATGTAATAATCAGGGTCAGAATTGATCCCGGATGAGCCCCCACATACAGAGCTACTTCCCTAGGAGCAGCATGATAGATGGGTCCTCCCAGTGATAACCCACCCTGTACCTGGACCCGACAACCACTGACACCCCAGAAACAGGTGACATTGTCTTTTAAGATATCCTGCAGATATATTACAGAAGATAGAGAATGCAGACATACTACTGGAGATGGTTAGAGATTGCAGACATACTACAGAAGATGCTTATAGTCTAATGTTCCTACCTCACACCCATACATATACTAGGGGTAATTATTACAGGAGCTAGCTAACCTACCATCATGCCTTTGGAGATTTGGAGGAAACTGGAGTTCCTGGAGAAAACCAATGCAAGCACAGTAGCTTAGTGGCTAGGCTTTCTGCAATGGGTGGTTCAGTGGCTTTAATGGCTAGCACTTCCGCCTTGCAGAACTTGGGTCATGGATTTAGATCATGATCTTGACACTACCTACATGGAGTTTGCATGTTATCCCTATACTTGCAAGGGTTTCCTCCCACACTTCAAGGACATGCTGGTTGTTTAATTGGCTCCTGACTAAATTCCCCCTAGTACATATGATGTAGGGGATTATGAATATAGAAGCCTTGAGGGCAGCAACTGATGAACTCTCCACTGAAATTGAACACATAAACTTCAAATCTCAATCTAGACTAAATTCATGCTCTTCAAGTCTCCAGCAATACTGACCACATGCGCTTCAAAACTTGTGTGTAACTAAATGCATGCTCTTCAGTGACTGGCTGTCTCTCCTTGAGCCCCTCAAGTTCTCCTTTCCCTTCAGCAGACTCCGACAGACTCTCTTTTAGTAGCCTACACCTCCATATTAGTAACAGAGCCCTGTACCTGGAATATTATTTGTGAGGGAAGGGTAGCCTGAGACGTCCTCCCAAGTGGCACTTTGATTCTCACTGTTACTAGGGTCACTGTATCCATCTTGGATAGCTATATCGGAGAGGTTATAAGCTGCACTCATTCTTCCATCTCCAACAGACGGGACCTGTTTTCTTTTTTTGCACAAACTGGCATCAATAATGGGGTCCATCTTACTGATGTGGCTTGTACTTCCATATGCATTTCTCAGGGTAGATGGATGAGCCCCCAAGTGAAAGGCTACCCCTCTTAGAGCTGCTTCATAGATGGTCATTTTGTCACTCCTAGTAATAATATCTCATCCTGTACCTGGACCTGACAACCACTGACACACCAGAAACAGTTGAAATTGTCTTTCAAGATATGCCGTAGGCATACTACAAGAGATGGTCATAGACTGCAGAAAACCTACAGGAGACAGTCAGAGACTGCAGACATACAACAAGAGATGGTCAGAGACTGCAGATATTTTACAGGAGACAGTAAGAGACTGCAGACATAGTACAGGAGATGGTCAGAGACTGCAGATATTCTACAAGAGATGGTTATAGACTGCAGAAAAACTACAGGAGATGGTCAGAGATTGAAGACATACAACAAGAGATCGTCAAAGACTGCAGACATAGTACAGTAGATGGATAGAGACTGCAGATACACTAAAGGAGATGCCTATTACTGAAGTGGTTAAGCTGAACCTCCAATTATCAGTCCATATCCCGGCCCGGTCACTACCTCCTGGGAGTTTTGGGTCTACACTAGCACAGTAGGTCTCTGTCTAGAGTTCGGGGGGTTTGTGGATTTCCTTGTTTGTTATCATCAGACTGTTCTTGGTACATCCTATTTATCAATACAGTCAGCATTGCTTGAGTTGGTGTCTCTTTATTGATTGTCAGGGGTGTGTCCGAGTGCTACACATACAGCCAGTCAGGCGTCCTTACCCCAGGTTAGTCTCAGACGGGGTTTCTCTACAGCGCCTCCTACAGGGGGGCACTACACTACCTCACATGCATACATGTACTAACGAGGGGCAATTTATAAATGAGCCGATTAACCTTCCAGCATGTCTGTGGACTGTGGGAGAGAATCGGAGTACCCGGAGGAAACCAGGGCAAGAACATAGCTTAGTGGTTAGCCAATCTGCACGGGGCGGCACAGTGGCTTAGTGGCTAGCACTTCTGTCTTGCAGTAGTTGGTTCATGGGTTCAAATCCCATGGCATCTCCTGTATGGAGTTTGCATGTTCTCCCTGTGCTTGCGTGGGTTTCCTCCGGGTACTCTGGTTTTCTCCCACATTCCAAAGACATGCTGGTAGGTTAATTGGCTCCTGTCTACATTGTCCCTAGTAGGAACCTTAGGCTCTAAGCATCTTGAGGGCACGACTGATGTAAATGTGAGGTATAGGTCAATTGTGAGCACTTAATGATGACTTAGCAGTACAACTGTAAGTGTAAAAACTGATCAAATAATAGAAACATCAAACATGATCAGTATACAGGCTAGCACCTCATACCTCCAATGGAAGCACTTCAATGTGACAGACAATCTAAATGTATGCACTGAAAGCTCTAACCAAAGACAACACAAGCACTTACAGTAATTACTCTGAACAGAATGCATGCCCCAGAGGGCGATGCTGCACTTGTGAGAAGGCACTTAGATCCCTAGCACCTCATACCTCCAATGGAAGCACTTCAAAGCGACAGACAATCTACATGTGTGCCTGAGAGGGCAATGTATGCACTGAGATCTCCAGCCAAACACAAGCACTTACAATAATTACTTTGAACAAAATGCATGCCCCAGAGGGCAATGCTGCACTTGTGAGAAGGCACTTAGATCCCCCAATCAGTCCCAATGCAGAAACATCGCAGTAGCCCCAAATTCGGTTCCTTTTAAATACAACAGGAGACGGTCAGAGACTGCAGATGTCCCACAGGACCAATATAACTATTTATATTTCATATCTGTGGGATCCTCCAGAAGCTGGAAATTGCAGTATAGACACCAGTGATCTCCACTAACCTCCGGCTCCCGTACCGATCGACTGCCCTGCCGCATTGTGAACATGTCAGGCACGGCTATGGAACGGACAGGTAGGCCTAGTGGCAGGGTAACGCACTGGCTGACGACAACCACCACCAACAGACCGAAGTCCTTCATGGCGCAGAGTCTAAGTCCCAGGCTGCCCTTCACCAGGGCCCCTGATGGTGGGGATGGACTTGACGCAGCCAGGAACCAGGTCGCGGCCCCCGAGACACCCCAGCTGTGGTAATGGCAGTACCTCCTCCTCAAGGGCTCCTCCCCCTCCGCGGCTCAACAAAAGGTTTCCGAGGAAAGCGGGTATGAAAAGCGCGGAGGAGGGCAAGAGCATGGACATCCATGGAAGGAACCCAGGAACGCTCCTCGGGACCATAACCGCGCCAATGAACCAGGAACTGTAATCAACCGCGCACCAATCGAGAGTCCAGGATCCGGCTCATCTCATACTCCTCATGACCGTCAACCCGAATTGGACGGGGCCGAGGCAGAGAGGTAGTGAAGCGATTGCAGATCAGAGGTTTCAACAGTGATACATGAAAGATATTGGAGATCCGCATCCCAGGTGGAAGGGCAAGGGCATAGGTCACCGGATTCACCTTGCGGAGAATGTCAAAAGGACCGACAAAACGGGGAGCTAGTTTGGGTGTGGGCACCCGAAGATTGAGGTTACGAGTAGACAACCACACCCGATCGCCGACCTGGTATGAAGGAGCGGACAACCGTCTGCGATCAGCCTGGAACTTCTGACACTGAGCCGAGTCCCTCAAAGCCCTCTGGATCTGCCCCCATGAAGAACGCAGGGCAGCAAGATGGTTCTCCACAGCCGAAATGTCCTGTGGTGAGAACCTCTCAGGTAATACCGCGGGTTGGTACCCATAGTTGTCCATGAAGGGAGACATCCCGGAGGAGGAGTTGACCGCTGAGTTCCTGGCAAACTCTGCCCAAGGCAGGAGATCGGCCCAATCATCCTGATGGTCCGAGATATAACACCGAAGGAATTGTTCTAAGGCCTGATTGGAACGCTCCGCAGCCCCATTGGACTGCGGGTGGTAGGCTGAAGAAAAGGAGAGACTAATACCCAACTGGGAGCAGAAGGCGCGCCAGAATCTGGACACGAACTGACTCCCGCGGTCCGAGACAATCACCTTGGGCAACCCATGCAGGCGAAAAATCTCCCTGGAAAAGACCGTGGCCAGTTCTTGCGCTGTTGGTAATTTCCTGAGTGGAATACAATGGCACATTTTGGAAAAACGATCGACGACCATGAGAATGACCGTATGACCCCGAGACACAGGGAGGTCTACAATAAAGTCCATGCCCAGGTGTGACCAAGGACGCTCCCCATTGGGAATGGGTTGCAGAAGACCCATTGGAAGATGCCGTGGAGATTTATTCTGGGCACAGATCGAACATGCCGCTACATAAGAGGCAATGTCAGCACGGAGAGTTGGCCACCAGAACAACCGAGAGACGACCCAAGACAACTGGTTCCTCCCCGGATGCCCGGCAGTTTTGGAGTTATGGTAAGTACGCAGCAGACGGGTGCGCAACCTCTCGGGTACAAAACATCTACCCTCCGGTCTCTCGGGAGGAGCGTCAGTTTGAGCCGCCAAAATCTGCTCCCCAAGGGGAGAAGTCAGACTGATGCGAATGGCAGCCAGGATCTGATCCGGAGGTATGACCGAGGTTGGCTCAGAGTCCTCCCTGGACAACTCAGAGTATTGCCGCGATAATGCATCAGCCCTGACATTCTTGGAACCAGGCAAATAGGAGACCACATAGTTGAACCGCGACAAGAACAAGGCCCATCTGGCCTGACGGGGTGTCAATCTTTTGGCCTCCGAAAGATAAGTCAGATTCTTATGATCAGTAAGAATGAGGACCGGAACCGCGGAGCCCTCGAGCAGGTGCCTCCATTCCTTGAGAGCCAGAATGATTGCCAACAACTCCCTGTCTCCAATCTGGTAGTTGCACTCTGCAGAGGAAAGCTTCCTGGAGTAGAACCCACAGGGAAGTAGGGGTCCATCGGGCGACCGACGTTGAGACAGGAGAGCGCCTACTCCCGTCTCGGATGCATCGACCTCAAGGACGAAGGGCAATCCAGGATTGGGATGAGACAGTATCGGAGCCGAAGAGAAGGCGGATTTCAGAGCCTCGAAAGCTACGATGGCCTCGGATGACCACTCGTGAGGATTACTGCCCTTCTTGGTTAGGTCTGAGAGAGGCTTTGCCAGCGTGGAGAAGTTCCTGATGAACTTCCGATAGTAGTTGGCAAAACCCAAAAAGCGCTGAATGGGCCGAAGACCATTGGGCCGAAGCCACTGCAGAACCGCCGAAACCTTCTGAGGGTCCATGGAGAATCCCTCCGCAGAAATGATGTAGCCTAAAAAGGCAACTTGGGATCGATGGAATTCACACTTCCCAAGTTTACAAAAAAGTTTGTTCTCACGTAATCGTTGCAGCACCTGCTTGACATCCTGGATATGGGACTCCATGGAGGCAGAGTAAACCAGGATGTCATCCAAGTAAACCACCACGCACTGCTGCAACAAATCACGAAGGACATCATTTATGAATTCCTGAAAAACTGCGGGCGCGTTACACAACCCGAAGGGCATCACCAGGTATTCGTAGTGGCCGGTTCTGGTGTTAAACGCGGTCTTCCACTCATCCCCCTGTTTGATCCGTACGAGGTTGTACGCCGCCCTAAGGTCAAGTTTGGTAAAGACTGTTGCCCCCTTAAGGCGGTCGAACAACTCAGTAATCAAGGGAATCGGGTATGCATTCTTAGTGGTGATTCGATTGAGACGCCTATAATCAATGCAAGGCCTCAATTCACCACCCTTCTTCTTTACAAAGAAAAAGCCCGCTCCTGCTGGGGAAGTAGACTTATGAATGTGCCCCCGGGAAAGCGCATCCGCATCGTACTCCTCCATGGCCTTATTCTCCGCAACCGAGAGAGGGTACACCCTGCCACGTGGAGGAGTGGCACCGGGTTGCAAGGATATGGCGCAGTCGTAAGGACCATGAGCAGGTAAGGCACCAACGCGTACCTTATCAAACACGTCCTGGTACTCCCCATAATCAGTGGGCAACGCAGGGTCCGAGAAGGCACACAACACCTTAACCGGCCCACGGATGCACCCGGCCCCACACTGTGGAGACCACGAGAGAATCTCGGCCGTTCGCCAATTAAAGGTTGGATTGTGTGTCTGGAGCCAGGGATACCCCAAAACCACCGAATAGTGCGGAGAAGAAATAACCTGGAAACAGGCCAACTCCCTGTGAACAGCCCCAATAGCTACTTCAACTGGCATAGTCCCGTGGGTAACCTGCGGTGGTTGCAGGGGCCTGCCATCTATCGCCTCGAGAACCAATGGGGTAACTCGAGCCTGCAGGGGAATGGAGTGCTGGGCAGCAAACGAGCTGTCCATACACGACCCGCCGGCCCCAGAATCTACCAACGCCTGGGCCGTCACCGAGCCCTCCGCCCAAGAGAGGACAACGGTGATCAGTGGCTTATCCCTGCGGAACGCCGGGGACGAGGAGACTCCACCCAAGATCTGTCCCCGACAGGATCTCAGGTGCGAGCGTTTCCCGGACGGACCGGACAGGACTGCCGAAAGTGCCCACCAAGACCACAGTACAGGCAGCGACCCTCCCGACGCCTAGCGGCCCGCTCTCCCTCGGAAAGGCGAGCAAACCCCAGTTGCATGGGCTCGCCACCAAACAATCTATCCCCAGGAGGCGTGGGAGGAGAGGGAGAAATGGGTGGGACAGAAAACGCAGGTGCCAGTCGATTGGAAGGCCTCCGCAGGCGTTCCTTGAGTGAAGGCCTCTACCTGAGCCTGGTATCAATCAGGATCAGGAAGGAAATTAGTGCTTCCAGCTCCACAGGCAATTCCTTGGCTGCGATCTCGTCCTTCAATGCATCAGAAATACCCTGAGAAAACGCAGCCACCAGAGCCTCATTGTTCCAACCCACCTCTGCTGCCAGGGTACGAAACTCTATGGCGTACTCGGCCACGGTCCGTGAACCCTGATGCATAGACATGAGCAGCTTGGCAGCCGAGGCGGAGTTAGCCGGTACGTCGAATACCCTACGGAAGGCATCGACAAAACCGGAAAACTCGTGAATCACTGGGCCATTCCTCTCCCATAAGGGATTCGCCCAGGCCAAGGCCTTGTCTGAGAGTAGCGATATTAGGAAACCCACCTTTGACCTCTCAGTCGGAAAAGCGTGGGGTATTAATTCGAAGTAAATCCCCACCTGGTTGAGGAACCCAAGACACTGACTCGGCTCACCCCCAAAGCGCTGTGGGGCTGAACCAGTCATACATCTGGGCGCTGCGGGTGCCGCAGCAGCCGTGGAGGTAGGCGCAACAAGCGGAACATCAGCGGGAGCGACAACCAGAGTGACAACCGGTCTAATTACACCAGGAGTAAGGTGCGCGGTGCGTGCCAGCAGAGTTTGCAACGCCTGAGCGAACTGATCCAACAGGAGATCCTGTTGATCCAGTCTGGCGACCAACATTGGAAGTGAAGGCGTACCTGCACCGTCAGGATTCATGGCACTTGTGTAATGTCAGGCACGGCTATGGAACGGACAGGTAGGCCTAGTGGCAGGGTAACGCACTGGCTGACGACAACCACCACCAACAGACCGAAGTCCCTCAGGGCGCGGAGTCTAAGTCCCAGGCTGCCCTTCACCAGGGCCCCTGATGGTGGGAATGGACTTGACGCAGCCAGGAACCAGGTCGCAGCCCCCGAGACACCCCGGCTGCGGTAATGGCCGCCGCCAATGGCGTGTAGCTGGTGAGAATGACAATAGCGTAGTCAGGCAAGCCGGGTCGACAACAACGGGACAAACAGTACAGAACAGTAGACAGAGAATAACAGGTCACGGGCCGGGTTCAGCAACGGAAGGTCAGATCGAAGGAAAACACAGAGAATGGTCTTAGTCACAAGCCGAGTCAGAATACCAGAAGAGTCACGAACGTATACACAGAGCTGTAGCAAGACAAAGACACAAGTGCAAAGAGCATGTGCGGATCACAGGCTTATATGTACTCAGCCACACCCCTCTGGGGGATGGACCTCAGAGACCTGAAGGCATAAAAGCTTCCCACCATGCTCAGCAGAAATCCAAGATGGATGCCAGCACATGGAGTAACATATCCTCTGGGAAAAGGTAGGACAAAGCATTTCCTGATTGGACAATTTGGAGAGCGTGACAACACTGTGCTGCCTCTCCACCTCTTCCAATCAGAAAGCCTTCTGCATTCATTGAGAAAACCCCGTCCACTGCTCTACTGACACCATCCACTGCTCTACTGACACCGTCCTCTGCTCTATTGACACCATCTTCGGCCCTAATGAGACCGTTCTTTGCCCCAATGACACCATGCTCTGCCCTACAGACACTGACACCGTCTTCTGCCCTTCCGCTATGGTATACTACTCTACTGACACTGTCCACTGCTCTACTGACACAGTCCTCTTCCCCACTGACACTGTCTTCTGCCCCATAGACACTGCCCAATGCCTTACTGACACTGTCCAGTACTCTACTGAAACCTTTTTGATGAACTGAGCGGTGTTGTGGAGAGGTAAGTACTTACACACTTCTTTTACAGGTACAGCTTTTCTAAGGAACTCTAGAACAATGTCAGGGTTACTTTATATTCCATCTAAAGTAATAAGCAGCAAAATGATGTGTAGCCTGACAGCTTGAGCTACAGTTAACCATGACATGGGTACGTCTCTTCTCTCCTTCTTTAGGGTAGGTACGTTAGGTGCTTGTAATGGAATTCTCACTAATAAAGTCCTTTGGGCACCTAAATTGAGAAGAGTTCTTGTGTGAATACTATCAGCTTGAACAGGTACCACAGGCGAGAGGAATATCAGCTTGACTGAACTTTACCAAAAACAGGTGAAGTAGCTGGTCTCCTTGTCTGGACTTGTATCCTTCTTCTTCTACAAAGCCTTGTATCCGATGACAATTTGAACGTTGGTGGAGATCTCTCTCTCGAATGGCGGCACTCGATAAGGAGGTGTCTTAAAGTGTCTCTTTGACGTATCAGGTGAGAGTCTTCTTAAAGGCTCAGTCCTTCCCCTTTTTTTTCTAGTATTATTTCTCGAATAGAAGCTATTTGAAGTAGTCAACAACCTGACCGGCTCTCTCACCTGGAGTCCTATGAAGTTTCTCTACCACTTCTGCAAATTCTCCTTTCCCTTCCACAGATGAAGACAAACTAGTGGCTGAACCTCCAATTATCAGTCCATATCCCGGCCCGGTCACTACCTCCTGGGAGTTTTGGGTCTACACTAGCACAGTAGGTCTCTGTCTAGAGTTCGGGGGGTTTGTTGTTTTCCTTGTTTGTTATCATCAGACTGTTCTTGGTTCATCCTATTTATCAATACAGTCAGCATTGCTTGAGTTGGTGTCTCTTTATTTATTGTCAGGGGTGTGTCCGAGTGCTACACATACAGCCAATCAGGCGTCCTCACCCCAGTTTAGGCTCAGAGGGGGTTTCTCTACAGCGCCTCCTACAGGGGTGCACTACACTACCTCACATGCATACATGTACTAACGAGGGGCAATTTATAAATGAGCCGATAAACCTTCCAGCATGTCTGTGGACTGTGGGAGAGAAACGGAGTACCCGGAGGAAACCAGTGCAAGAACATAGCTTAGTGGTTAGCCAATCTGCACAGGGCGGCACAGTGGCTTAGTGGCTAGCACTACTGCCTTGCAGTAGTTGATTCATGGGTTCAAATCCCATGGCATCTCCTGTATGGAGTTCGCATGTTCTCCCTGTGCTTGCGTGGGTTTCCTCCGGGTACTCCGGTTTCCTCCCACATTCCAAAGACATGCTGGTAGGTTAATTGGCTCCTGTCTAAATTGTCCTTAGTAGGAACCTTAGGCTCTAAGCATCTTGAGGGCAGGACTGATGTAAATGTGAGGTATAGGTCAATTGTCAGCACTTAATGATGACTTAGCAGTACAACTGTAAGTGTAAAAACTGAGCAGATAATAGAAACATCAAACATGATCAGTATACAGGCTAGCACCTCATACCTCCAATGGAAGCACTTCAATGTGACAGACAATCTAAATGTATGCACTGAAAGCTCTAACCAAAGAAAACACAAGCACTTACAATAATTACTCTGAACAGAATGCATGCCCCAGAGGGCGATGCTGCACTTGTGAGAAAGCACTTAGATCCCTAGCACATCATACCTCCAATGGAAGCACTTCAAAGTGACAGACGATCTACATGTGTGCCTGAGAGGGCAATGTATGGGCTGAGATCTCCAGCCAAACACAAGCACTTAAAATAACAACTTGAACAAAATGCATGCCCCAGAGGGCGATGCTGCACTTGTGAGAAGGCACTTAGATCCCCCAATCAGTCCCAATGCAGAAACATCGCAGCAGCCCCAAATTCGGTTCCTTTTAAATACAACAGGAGACGGTCAGAGACTGCAGATGTCCCACAGGACCAATATAACTATTTATATTCCATATCAGTGGGATCCTCTAGAAGCTGGAAATCGCAGTATAGACACCAGTGATCTCCACTAACTTCCGGCTCCCGTACCGATCGACTGCACTAATAGAATTCTCACTAATAAAGTCTTTTGGGCACCTAAATTGAGAAGAGTTCTTGTGTGAATACTATCAGCTGGAACAGGTACCACAGGCGAGAGGAATATCAGCTTGACTGAACTTTGCCAAAAACAGTTGAAGTATCTGGTCTCCTTGACTGGACTTGTATCCTTCTTCTTCTACAAAGCCTTGTATCTGATGACAATTTGAACGTTGGTGGAGATCTCTCTCTCGAATGGCGGCACTCGATAAGGAGGTGCCTTAAAGCGTCTCTTTGAAGTATCAGATGAGAGTCTTCTCAAAGGCTCAGTCCTTCCCCTCTTTTTTCTTGTATTATTTCTCGGATAGAAGCTATTTGAAGTAGTCAACAACCTGACCGGCTCTCTCACCTGGAGTCCTATGAAGTTTCTCTACCACTTCTGCAAATTCTCCTTTCCCTTCCACAGATGCAGACAAACTAGTGGCTTTCACCTCCATAATTGTACCTGTTACCTTCTTTGTGGGCGTACTTTGAGACATCCTCCCAAGTGGCACTGTGATTCTCACTGCTACTAGGGTCACCATCTCCATTTATGAAGACACCCGGCATGGCTACCTCTGAATGGATACTAGCTGTACTCATTTGTTCATGTCCAACAGACTGTATCTGTTCTTTGCATGAACTGGAATCAGGGATGGGGTCTATCTTACTGAGTTTGCTTGTATTTTCAAATGCAATAATCAGGATCAGAATTAATCACGGATGAGCCCCCACATGGAGAGCTATTTCGCTAGGAGCAGGATGATACATGGGTCCCCCTAGTGATAACCCACCCTGTACCTGGACCCGACAACCACTGACACCCCAGAAACAGGTGAAATGGTCTTTTTAGATATCCTGCAGATATATTACAGAAGATAGAGAATGCAGACATACTACTGGAGATGGTTAGAGACTGCAGCCATACTACAGAAGATGCTTCTAGTCTAAGGTTCCTACCTCACACCCATACATATACTAGGGGTAGTTTAGACAGGAGCCAACTATACTACCACCATGCCTTTGGAGATTTGGATAGAACTGGAGTTCGTGGAGGAAACCAATGTAAGCACAGTAGCTTAGTGGCTAAGATTTCTGCAATGGGTGGTGCAGTGGCTTTAGTGGCTAGCACTTCCGCCTTGCAGAACTTGGGTCATGGTGTTTATATCCTGACCTTGACACTACCTACATGGAATTTGCATGTTATCCCTTTACTTGCAAGGGTTTCATCCCAAACTTCAAGGACATGCTGGTAGTTTAATTGGCTCCTGACTAAATTCCCCCTAGTACATATGATGTAGGGGATTATGAATAAAGAAATCTTGATGGCACCAACTGATGAACTTTCCACTGAAATTGAACACATAAACTTCAAATCTCTAACTAGACTAAATGCATGCTCTTCAAGTCTCCAGCAATACTGACCACATGCGCTTCAAAAGTGAGTGCAACTAAATGCATGCTCTTCAGTAATTGGCTGTCTTTCCTTGAGCCCCTCAAGTTCTCCTTTCCCTTCAGCAGACTCCGACAGACTCTCTTTTAGTAGCCTACACCTCCATATTAGTAACAGAGCCCTGTACCTGGAATATTATTTGTGAGGGAAGGGTAGCCTGAGACGTCCTCCCAAGTGGCACTTTGATTCTCACTGTTACTAGGGTCACTGTATCCATCTTGGATAGCTATATTGGAGAGGTTATAAGCTGCACTCATTCTTCCATCTCCAACAGACGGTACCCGTTTTCTTTCTTTGCACAAACTGGCATCAATAATGGGGTCCATCTTACTGATGTGGCTTGTACTTCCATATGCATTTCTCAGGGTAGATGGTACACCAGAAACAGTTGAAATTCTCTTTCAAGATATGCTGTAGGCATACCACAAGAGATGGTCAGAGACTGCAGACATACTACAGGAGATGGTCAGAGATTGCAGACATAGTACAGGAGATGGCCAGAGACTGCAGACATAGTACAGGAGATGCTTTTTGCTGAAGTGGTTAAGCTGAACCTCCAATTATCAGTCCATATCCCGGCCCGGTCACTACCTCCTGGGAGTTTTGGGTCCTACACTAGCACAGTAGGTCTCTGTCCAGAGTTTGGGGGGTTTGTGGTTTTCCTTGTTTGTTATCATCAGGCGTCTTCACACCAGGTTAGGCTCAGAGGGGGTTTTATCTACAGCGCCTCCTACAGGGGTGCGCTACACTACCTCACATGCATACATGTACTAACGAAGTGCAATTCAGAAATGAGCCGATTGACCTTCCAGCATGTCTGTGAAGTGTTGTAGAAAAACGGAGAACCCCGAGGAAACCCCCGCAATAACATTGTTTAGTGGATAACCACTTTGTTTCGGGAGGCACAGTGGCTTAGTGGTTAGCCCTTCTGCCTTGCAGTAATTGAGTCACAAGTTCAAATCCCAACTGTGACATTTTCTGCAGGGGGTTTGTATTTTCTCCCTGTGCTTCCGATGACAATTTGAACGTTGGTGGAGATCTCTCTCTCGAATGGCGGCACTCGATAAGGAGGTGCCTTAAAGCGTCTCTTTGAAGTATCAGGTGAGAGTCTTCTCAAAGGCTCAGTCCTTCCCCTCTTTTTTCTAGTATTATTTCTCGGATAGAAGCTATTTGAAGTAGTCAACAACCTGACCGGCTCTCTCACCTGGAGTCCTCTGAAGTTTCTCTACCACTTCTGTAAGTTCTCCTTTCCCTTCCACAGATGCAGACAAACTAGTGGCTTTCATCTCCATAATTGTACCTGTTACCTTCTTTGTGGGCGTACTTTGAGACATCCTCCCAAGTGGCACTGTGATTCTCACTGCTACTAGGGTCACCATCTCCATTTATGCAGACACCCTGAACGTGCTACCTTGGTCTGGCCTGGGGCTGGGGACGCAAAAAGTCCGCAAACTCAGTGCCCCCTGGGGAAGACGCTCTCAGGGGTGTCACTAGTAACACTTGGGTGTGGGACCCCACGGTGTGAAGATGACACATGGCCACTGTTTTTCACCTCTTTTTGCACAGCGCCCTAAGGACCAGGTCTTTTGGCTAAGTCCAGGGCAATTTTTGCTACAGGCCTCAGGGCCTGGTCTGTGCACTATTAGGCACGGTACCACTTTTTTATTTTATTCTATTTATTTAAACCACTCCCACGTTTTGTCACTTTTTGCTTTCTTATGTGTGTGTTTTTCACGGATGGAGGGTGTGGGTCCTCGGGCCTTACCTGAAGTCTAGGGGGAGGATGTGTGGCCATACGGTTCCTTCCTCCCCTGATCCCTAGGGGGTTTTCTCTTCGGGAGAACCCCCTTGCCTAGTACTGGATGTCCGGCTTCGGCTGGGCATAAGGAACGGTGGTCCACCAGGCCTTTTGGCCAGGAGGACCAAATGGGAACCTTGTCCCTGTCAGGAGCTTCGTGCCCCGGGGGATCGGGTGAACGGTCCAACCCTTTCGGGGGTAGGACAAACACACCCCTAAGTGCACGTTTTTCGTGTGTGTGTTCTTGCACTTGCACTTTTTTGCGGACACTTACGGGTTTTTACGTTATAGTTGCACGTTTGCGGACTTAAAAAAAAAATTTATGCAGACACCCGGCATGGCTACCTCTGAATGGATACTAGCTGTACTCATTTGTTCATGTCCAACAGACAGTATCTGTTCTTTGCATGAACTGGAATCAGGGATGGGGTCTATCTTACTGAGTTTGCTTGTATTTTCAAATGCAATAATCAGGGTCAGAATTAATCCCGGATGAGCCCCCACATGTAGAGCTATTTCTCTAGAAGCAGCATGATAGATGGGTCCTCCCAGTGATAACCCACCCTGTACCTGGACCAGACAACCACTGACACCCCAGAAACAGGTGAAATTTTCCTTTAAGATATCCTGCAGATATATTACAGAAGATAGAGAATGCAGACATACTACTGGAGATGGTTAGAGACTGCAGCCATTCTACAGAAGATGCTTCTAGTCTAAGGTTCCAACTTTGCACCCATACATATACTAGGGGTAATTTAGACAGGAGCCAACAAACCTACCACCATTTTTTTTGAGAGTGGGAGGAAACTGGAGTACCTGTATGAAACCAGGGCAAGCACAGTAACTTAGTTGCTAGGCTTTCTGCAATGGGTGGTGCAGTGGTTTTATGGCTAGCACTTCTGCCTTGCAGCACTTGGGTCATGGGTTTAGATCCTGGCCATGACACCACCTGTGTGGAGTTTGTGTGTTTTCTCTGTCCTTGCAACTGTTTCCTCCCACACACAAAAGACATGGTGGAAGCTTAATTGGCTCCTGTGTAAATTCCCCCCAGTACATATGATATAGGGACTTATGAATATAGAAGCCTTGATGGCAGCAACTGATGAACTCTCCATTGAAACTTAACACATTGACTTCAAATCTCAATCTGGACTAAATTCATGCTCTTCAAGTCTCCAGCAATACTGACCACATGCGCTTCAAAACTTGTGTGTAACTAAATGCATGCTCTTCAGTGACTGGCTGTCTCTCCTTGAGCCCCTCAAGTTCTCCTTTCCCTTCAGCAGACTCCGACAGACTCTCTTTTAGTAGCCTACACCTCCATATTAGTAACAGAGCCCTGTACCTGGAATATTATTTGTGAGGGAAGGGTAGCCTGAGGCGTCCTCCCAAGTGGCACTTTGATTCTCGCTGCTACTAGGGTCACTGTATCCATTTTTCAAGACGCCTGTGTCTTCAGCATAGCTATTTCGGAGTGGACAAAAGCTGCACTCATTCCTCCATCTCCAAAGACAGAACCCGTTTTTGATTTTAGCATGAACTGGTATCAGTGATGGGGTCCATATTACTGATGTGGCTTCAACTTTCAGATGCAATTATCAGGGTAGAAGGAATCCCGGATGAGCCCCCAGATATAGTGCTCCCCCTTTAGGAGTTTCTTCATAGATGTGTCATTTTGTCACTCCCAATGATAACCCTCCCTGGACCCGACAACCAATAACACACCAGAAACAGTTGGAATGGTCTGTCGAAATATTCTGCAGATATATTAGAGAATAAAGAGAATGCAGACATACTACAGGAGATGGTCATAGACTGCAGAAATAGTACAGGAGATGGTCAGAGACTGCAGACATAGTACAGGAGATGGTCAGAGACTGCAGACATACTATTGGAGATGGTCAGAGACTGCAGACATACTACAGGAGATGGTCAGAGACTGCAGACATAGTACAGGAGATGGTCAGAGACTGCAGACATAGTACAGGAGATGGTCAGAGACTGCAGACATACTACTGGAGATGGTCAGAGACTGCAGACATACTATTGGAGATGGTCAAAGACTGCAGACATAGTACAGGAGATTCTTATTGCTGAAGTGGTTAAGCTGAACCTCCAATTATCAGTCCATATCCCGGCCCGGTCACTACCTCCTGGGAGTTTTGGGTCTACACTAGCACAGTAGGTCTCTGTCTAGAGTTCGGGGGGTTTGTGGTTTTCCTTGTTTGTTATCATCAGACTGTTCTTGGTACATCCTATTTATCAATACAGTCAGCATTGCTTGAGTTGGTGTCTCTTTATTGATTGTCAGGGGTGTGTCCGAGTGCTACACATACAGCCAATCAGGCGTCCTCACCCCAGGTTAGGCTCAGAGGGGGTTTCTCTACAGCGCCTCCTACAGGGGTGCACTACACTACCTCACATGCATACATGTACTAATGAGGGGCAATTTAGAAATGAGCCGATTAACCTTCCAGCATATCTGTGGACTGTGGGAGAGAACCGGAGAACCCAGAGGAAACCAGGGCAAGAACATACCTTAGTGGTTAGCCCCTCTGCACGGGGCGGCACAGTGGCTTAGTGGCTAGCACTTCTGCCTTGCAGTAGGTAAGTCATGGGTTCAAATCCCATGGCATCTCCTGCATGGAGTTTGCATGTTCTCCCTGTGCTTGCATGGGTTTCCTCCGGGTACTCCGGTTTCCTCCCACTTTTCAAAGACATGCTGGTAAGGTTAATTGGCTCCTGTCTAAATTGTCCCTAGTAGGAACCTTAGGCTCTAAGCATTTTGAGGGCAGGACTGATGTAAATGTGAGGTATAGGTCAATTGTCAGCACTTAATGATAACTTATAAGTACAACTGTAAGTGTAAAAACTGATCAAATAATAGAAACATCAAACATGATCAGTATACAGGCTAGCACCTCATACCTCCAATGGAAGCACTTCAAGAAAACTCAAGCACTTCAATACCCCAACCAAACTAAATACATGCCTCAGAGGGCAATGTACACACTCAAAACTCCAGCTAAACACAAGCACTTAAAATGTCCAGCTATACTAAAATGCATCCCCCAGAGGGCGATGCTTGCTCTTCTGTCAAGGCACTTAAATCCCCCAATCAGTCCCAATGCAAAAACATCACAGCAGCCCCAAATTCAGCTCCTTTTAAAAACAAAAAAAAATACAACAGGAGACGGTCAGAGACTGCAGATGTCCCACAGGACCAATATAACTATTTATATTCCATATCTGTGAGAAAATGTAAAGTGATCTCTGATTGGTGCCCGTCCCCAATGGCTGACCTCCTGTGTTCACAACGCAGCAGGACAACTGCTCGGTACAGGACCTGGAAGATAGTGGAGGTCATTGTAGTAACGAGGTCTACTTCAGTGATTTCCAGCTTCTAGACGGATCCCACAGGTAGGTCACATACATACTTATACTGGTCCAAGCTGGAACAATGGAACCATGCAACATACAGTTAGGTCCATATATATTTGGGCAGAAGAACTATTTTTTATTTTTTCAGGTATTTACCAAAACATAATCAAGTTACAGTTCTATGATGGATCTGGGCGGACAGTGCGCACTCTCAGGTGTAATTTGAGGGTATGTACATCCACATTGGGGGAAGGGTTTAGGAATTGCAGCTCTTAAGAGTAGCCATCCCCCCTTTTTCAAGGGACCAAAAGTAATTGGACAATTGAATCAGAAGCTGTTTCATGGCCAGGTGTGGGCTACTGCTTCCTTATTTCTTCATTAATGTTCAAGGTAAAAGGTCTGGAGTTGATTCTAATGTGGTATTTGCATTTGGAATCTATTGCTGTGAACCGACATCATGCGTTCATAGGAGCTGTCCATGCAAGTGAAACAGGCCATTGTAAAGCTTCAAAAATGAAACAAATCCATCAGAGAGATGGCAGCAACATTAGGAGCGGCCAAATCAACAGTTTGGTCCATTCTGAGGAAAGAAGAACGCACTGGTGAGCTCAGCAACAGAAAAAGGCATGGAGGTCCACGGAAGACAACAGTGGTGGATGATCGCAGGATCCTCTCTATGGTAAAGAAAAACCCATTTACAACATCTAGGCAACAACATCATTGTCAAAGTCTCCAAATAAGAGAAGATTTTACGAGAGCAAATACAGAGGGTTCACCACAAGGTGCAAACCATTCATAAGCCTCATGAATTAGACTTTGCCAAAAAAAAAAAACTAAAAAAGCCGGACCAGTTCTGGAAAAGCATTCTTTGGACGGAAGAAACTAAGATGAATCTGTACCAGAATGATGGGAAGAAAAAAGTGTGGAGAAGGCTTGGAACAGCTCATGATCCAAAGCACACAACGCCATCTGTAAACCATGGTGGAGGCAGTGTGATGGCATGGGCGGAGGCGGGGTGATGGCATGGGCGGAGGCAGTGTGATGGCATGGGCGGAGGCGGGGTGATGGCATGGGCGGGGGCAGTGTGATGGCATGGGCGGAGGCGGGGTGATGGCATGGGCGGAGGCAGTGTGATGGCATTGGTGGAGGCAGTGTGATGGCATGGGTGGAGGCGGGGTGATGGCATGGGCGGAGGCAGTATGATGGCATTGGTGGAGGCAGTGTGATGGCATGGGCGGAGGCAGTGTGATGGCATTGGTGGAGGCAGTGTGATGGCATGGGTGGAGACAGTGTGATGACATGGGTAGAGGCAGTGTGATGGCATGGGTGGAGGCAGTGTGATGGCATGGGCGGAGGCAGTGTGATGACATGGGTGGAGGCAGTGTGATTGCATGGGCAGAGGCAGTGTGATGGCATGGGCGGAGGCAGGGTGATGGCATTGGTGGAGGCAGTGTGATAGCATGGGTGGAGGCAGTGTGATGGCATGGGTGGAGGCAGGGTGATGGCATTGGTGGAGGCAGTGTGATAGCATGGGTGGAGGCAGTGTGATGGCATGGGTGGAGGCAGTGTGATGGCATGGGCGGAGGCAGTGTGATGGAATGGGCGGAGGCAGTGTGATTGCATGGGCAGAGGCAGTGTGATGGCATGGGCGGAGGCAGGGTGATGGCATTGGTGGAGGCAGTGTGATAGCATGGGTGGAGGCAGTGTGATGGCATGGGTGGAGGCAGGGTGATGGCATTGGTGGAGGCAGTGTGATAGCATGGGTGGAGGCAGTGTGATGGCATGGGTGGAGGCAGTGTGATGGCATGGGCGGAGGCAGTGTGATGGAATGGGCGGAGGCAGTGTGATTGCATGGGCAGAGGCAGTGTGATGGCATGGGCGGAGGCAGGGTGATAGCATGGGTGGAGGCAGTGTGATGGCATGGGTGGAGGCAGGGTGATGGCATGGGCGGAGGCAGTGTGATGGCATGGGTGGAGGCAGTGTGATGGCATTGGTGGAGGCGGTGTGATGGCATTGGTGGAGGCGGTGTGATGGCATTGATGGAGGCGGTGTGATGGTATGGGCATGCATGGCTTCCAGTGGCACTGGGTCATTGGTGTTTATTGATGATGTGAAAGAAGACAGAAGCATCCGGATGAATTCTGCCGTGTTTACAGATATACTGTCAGCCCAGATTCAGCCAAATGCAGCAAAGATGATTGGACGGCACTTCACAGTACAGATGAACAATAATCCAAAACACACTGCAAAAGCAACCCAGGAGCTTGTGAAGGAAAAGAAGAGGAATATTCTGCAATGGCTGAGTCATTCACCTGATCTCAACTCCGTTGAGCATGCATTTCACTTGCTGAAGGCAAAAAAAAGGCAGAAAGACCTACAAACAAAGAACAACTGAAGTAGCTGCAGTTAGAGCCTGACAAAGCATCAGAAAGGAGGAAACCCAGTCTTTGGCCATGTCCATGGGTTCCGGACTTAAGCAAAGCATCAGAAAGGAGGAAACCCAGTCTTTGGTCATGTCCATGGGTTCCAGACTTCAGGCAAAGCATCAGAAAGGAGGAAACCCAGTCTTTGGTCATGTCCATGGGTTCCAGACTTCAGGCAAACATTGCCAGTAAAGGATTCTCAACAAAATATTAAAAATGAATATTTTATTTATGATTATATTCATTTGCCCAATTACTTTTGAGCTCCAGAAAATTGAGGGAATTGTGTATAAAAATGGTTGCAGCTCCTAAAATTTGTATTTGATGTTCAACCCCTTGAATTAAAGCTGAAAGTCTGCACTTCAAATTCATTTGGATTGTTTCGTTTTAATTTATTCTGGTGGCATACAGAGCCAAATGTATGAAAACTGTGCCTGTGTCCAAATATATATGGACCCAACTGTATTACACAAGATGGTAAGAGACTGCAGACATACTACAGGAGATGGTCAGAGACTGAAGCCATACTACAGGAGATGGTCAGAGACTGCAGACATAGTACAGGAGATGGTCAGAGACTGAAGCCATACTACAGGAGATGGTCAGAGACTGCAGACATAGTACAGGGGATGACCAGAGACTGCAGACATAGTACAGAATATGATCAAAGATTACAGACATATTGCAGGAGATGGTCAGAGACTTCAAAAATACTACAGGAGATGGTCAGAGACTGCAGACTTAGTACAGATGATGGTCAGAGACTGCAGACATGCTTCAGGAGATGGTCAGAGACTGCAGACAAACTACAGGAGATGGTCAGAGACTGCAGACATAGTACAGGAGATGCTTATTGCTGACGTGGTTAAGCTGAACCCCCAATTATCATATCCCGGCCCGGTCACTACCTCCTGGGAGTTTTGGGTCTACACTTGTTTGTTATCATCAGACTTTTCTTGGTACATCCTATTTATCAATACAGTCAGCATTGCTTGAGTTGGTGTCTCTTTATTGATTGTCAGGGGTGTGTCCGAGTGCTACACATACAGCCAATCAGGCGTCCTCACACCAGGTTAGGCTCAGAGGGGGTTTCTCTACAGCGCCTCCTACAGGGGTGCACTACACTACCTCACATGCATACATGTACTAACGAGGGGCAATTTATAAATGAGCCGATTAACCTTCCAGCATGTCTGTGGACTGTGGGAGAGAACCGGAGTACCCGGAGGAAACCAGTGCAAGAACATACCTTAGTGGTTAGCCAATCTGCATGGGGCGGCACAGTGGCTTAGTGGCTAGCACTTCTGCCTTGCAGTAGTTGATTCATGGGTTCAAATCCCATGGCATCTCCTGTATGGAGTTTGCATGTTCTCCCTGTGCTTGCGTGGGTTTCCTCCGGGTACTCCGGTTTCCTCCCACATTCCAAAGACATGCTGGTAGGTTAATTGGCTCCTGTCTAAATTGTCCTTAGTAGGAACCTTAGGCTCTAAGCATCTTGAGGGCAGGACTGATGTAAATGTGAGGTATAGGTCAATTGTCAGCACTTAATGATGACTTAGCAGTACAACTGTAAGTGTAAAAAGTGATCAAATAATAGAAACATCAAACATGACCAGTATACAGGCTAGCACCTCATACCTCCAATGGAAGCACTTCAATGTGACAGACAATCTAAATGTATGCACTGAAAGCTCTAACCAAAGAAAACACAAGCACATACAATGTCAGGCTAACAAAATGCATGCCCCAGAGGGCGATGCTGCACTTGTGAGAAGGCACTTAGATCCCCCAATCAGTCCCAATGCAGAAACATCACAGCAGCCCAAAATTCGGTTCCTTTTAAAAACAAAAATACAACAGGAGACGGTCAGAGACTGCAGATGTCCCACAGGACCAATATAACTATTTATATTCCATATCTGTGGGATCCTCTAGAAGCTGGAAATTGCAGTATAGACACCAGTGATCTCCACTAACTTCCGGCTCCCGTACCGATCGACTGCCCTGCCGCATTGTGAACACAGAAGGTCGGCCACTGGGCACGGGTGCCATTTAGTGATCACTTTGCATTACCTCCATGAAAGCAAAGCATTTTCTGATTGGACAATTTGGAGAGCGTGACAACACTATGCTGCCTCTCCACCTCTTCCAATCAGAAAGCCCTCTGCATTCATTGAGAAAACCCCATCCACTGCTCCACTGACACCATCCTCTCCTCTAATGAGACCGTACTTTGCCCCACTGACACCATGCTCTGCCCTACAGACACTGACACCGTCTTCTGCCCTACTGCTATGGTATACTACTCTACTGACACTGCCCACTGCTCTACTGACACCGACATCTTCCCCACTGACACTGTCTTCTGCCCCATAGACACTGCCCACTGCCTTACTGACACTGTCCAGTACTCTACTGAAACCTTTTGATGACCTGAGCGGTGTTGTGGAGAGGTAAGTACTTACACACTTCTTTTACAGGTACAGCTTTCTAAGGAACTCTAGAACAATGTCAGGGTTACTTTATATTCCATCTAAAGTAATAAGCAGCAAAATGATGTGTAGCCTGACAGCTTGAGCTACAGTTAACCATGACATGGGTACGTCTCTTCTCTCCTTCTTTAGGGTAGGTACGTTAGGTGCTTGTAATAGAATTCTCACTAATAAAGTCCTTTGGGCACCTAAATTGAGAAGAGTTCTTGTGTGAATACTATCAGCTTGAACAGGTACCACAGGCGAGAGGAATATCAGCTTGACTGAACTTTACCAAAAACAGGTGAAGTATCTGGTCTCCTTGTCTGGACTTGTATCCTTCTTCTTCTACAAAGCCTTGTATCCGATGACAATTTGAACGTTGGTGGAGATCTCTCTCTCGAATGGCGGCACTCGATAAGGAGGTGCCTTAAGGTGTCTCTTTGAAGTATCAGGTGAGAGTCTTCTCAAAGGCTCAGTCCTTCCCCTCTTTTTTCTAGTATTATTTCTTGGATAGAAGCTATTTGAAGTAGTCAACAACCTGACCGGCTCTCTCACCTGGAGTCCTCTGACGTTTCTCTACCACTTCTGCAAGTTCTCCTTTCCCTTCCATAGATGCAGACAAACTAGTGGCTGTCACCTCCATAATTGTACCTGTTACCTTCTTTGTGGGCGTACTTTGAGACATCCTCCCAAGTGGCACGGTGATTCTCACTGCTACTAGGGTCACCATCTCCATTTATGAAGACACCCGGCATGGCTACCTCTGAATGGATACTAGCTGTACTCATTTGTTCATGTCCAACAGACTGTATCTGTTCTTTGCATGAACTTGAATCAGGGATGGGGTCTATCTTACTGAGTTTGCTTTTACTTTCAAATGCAATAATCAGGATCAGAATTAATCCCGGATGAGCCCCCACATGCAGAGCTATTTCGCTAGGAGCAGCATGATAGATGGGTCCCCCCAGTGATAACCCACCCTGTACCTGGACCCGACAACCACTGACACCCCAGAAACAGGTGAAATGGTCTTTTTAGATATCCTGCAGATATATTACAGAAGATAGCGAATGCAGACATACTACTGGAGATGCTTATAGTCTAAGGGTCCTACCTCACACCCATACATATACTAGGGGTAGTTTAGACAGGAGCCAACTATACTACCACCATGCATTTGGAGATTTGGATAAAACTGGAGTTCGTGGAGGAAGACAATGCAAGCACAGTAGCTTAGTGGCTAGGCTTTCTGCAATGGGTGGTGCAGTGGCTTTAATGGCTAGCACTTCCGCCTTGCAGAACTTGGGTCATGGGTTTAGATCCTGACCTTAACACTACCTACATGGAGTTTGCATGTTATCCCTTTATTGCAAGGGTTTCCTCCCACACTTCAAGGACATGCTGGTAGTTTAATTGGCTCCTGACTAAATTCCCCCTAGTACATATGATGTAGGGGCTTATGAATATAGAAATCTTGAGGGCATCAACTGATGAACTTTCCACTGAAATTGAACACAAACTTCAATTCTCTAACTAGACTAAATTCATGCTCTTCAAGTCTCCAGCAATACTGACCACATGCGCTTCAACAATTGAGTGCAACTAAATGCATGCTCTTCAGTGACTGGCTGTCTCTCCTTCAGCCCCTCAAGTTCTCCTTTCCCTTCAGCAGACTCCGACAGACTCTCTTTTAGTAGCCTACACCTCCATATTAGTAACAGAGCCCTGTACCTGGAATATTATTTGTGAGGGAAGGGTAGCCTGAGGCGTCCTCCCAAGTGGCACTTTGATTCTCGCTGCTACTAGGGTCACTGTATCCATTTTTCAAGACGCCTGTGTCTTCAGCATAGCTATTTCGGAGTGGACAAAAGCTGCACTCATTCCTCCATCTCCAAAGACAGAACCCGTTTTTGATTTTAGCATGAACTGGTGTCAGTGATGGGGTCCATATTACTGATGTGGCTTGAAATTTTAGATGCAATTATCAGGGAAGAAGGAATCCCGGATGAGCCCCCAGATATAGTGCTCCCTCTTTAGGAGTTGCTTGATAGATGGGTCATTTTTGTCACTTCCAATGATAACCCTCCCTGGACCCGACAACCAATCACACACCAGAAACAGTTGGAATGGTCTGTCAAAATATTCTGCAGATATATTAGAGAATAAAGAGAATGCAGCCATACTACAGGAGATGGTCAGAGACTGCAGACATAGTATATGAGATGGTCAGAGACTGCAGACATACTACAGGAAATGGTCAGAGACTGCAGACATACTACTGGAGATGGTCAGAGACTGCAGACATACTACAGCAGATGGTCAGAGACTGCAGAAATACTACTTAAGATGGTCAGAGACTGCAGACATACTACAGGAGATGGTCAGAGACTGCAGACATACTACTGGAGATGGTCAGAGACTGCAGACATAGTACAGGAGATGGTCAGAGACTGCAGACATAGTATATGAGATGGTCAGAGACTGCAGACATACTACAGGAAATGGTCAGAGACTGCAGACATACTACTGGAGATGGTCATAAACTGCAGACATACTACAGCAGATGGTCAGAGACTGCAGAAATACTACTTAAGATGGTCAGAGACTGCAGACATACTACTGGAGATGGTCAGAGACTGCAGACATAGTACAGGAGATGGTCAGAGACTGCAGACATAGTACAGGAGATGGTCAGACATGGTAGACATACAATAGGAGATGGTCAGAGACTGCAGACATACTACAGGAGATGCCTATTACTGACGTGGTTAAGCTGAACCTCCAATTATCAGTCCATATCCCGGCCCGGTCACTACCTCCTGGGAGTTTTGGGTCTACACTAGCACAGTAGGTCTCTGTCTAGAGTTCGGGGGTTTGTGGTTTTCCTTGTTTGTTATCATCAGACTGTTCTTGGTACATCCTATTTATCAATACAGTCAGCATTGCTTGAGATGGTGTCTCTGTATTGATTGTCAGGGGTGTGTCCGAGTGCTACACATACAGCCAATCAGGCGTCCTCACACCAGGTTAGGCTCAGAGGGGGTTTCTCTACAGCGCCTCCTACAGGGGTGCACTACACTATCTCGAGGCGCAATTTAGAAAGGTGCTGACTAACCTTCCAGCATTTCTGTGGACTGTGGGAGAGAACCGGAGTACCCGGAGGAAACCACTGTAAGAACATACCTTAGTGGTTAGCCAATCTGCACAGGGCAGCACAGTGGCTTAGTGGTTAGCACTACTGACTTGCAGTAGGTAAGTCATGGGTTCATATCCCATGGCACGTCTTGCATGTTCTCCCTTTTCTTGCGTGGGTTTCCTCCGGGTACTCCGGCTTCCTCCCACATTCCAAAGACATGCTGGTAGGTTAATTGTCTCCTGTCTAAATTGTCCTTAGTAGGAACCTTAGGCTCTAAGCATCTTGAGGGCAGGACTGATGTAAATGTGAGGTATAGGTCAATTGTCAGCACTTAATGATGACTTAGCAGTACAACTGTAAGTGTAAAAATTGGTCAAATAATAGAAACATCAAACATGATCAGTATACAGGCTAGCACCTCATACCTCCAATGGAAGCACTTCAAAGCGACAATCTATATGCGTTCCTGAGAGGGCAATGTATGCACTGAGATCTCCAGCCAAACACAAGCACTTACAATAATAACTTGAACAGAATGCATGCCCCAGAGGGTGATGCTGCACTTGTGAGAAGGCACTTAGATCCCCCAATCAGTCCCAATGCAGAAACATCGCAGCAGCCCCAAATTCGGTTCCTTTTAAAAATACAACAGGAGACGGTCAGAGACTGCAGATGTCCCACAGGACCAATATAACTATTTATATTCCATGTCTGTGGGATCCTCTAGAAGCTGGAAATCGCAGTATAGACACCAGTGATCTCCACTAACTTCCGGCTCCCGTACCGATCGACTGCCCTGCCGCATTGTGAACACAGAAGGTCGGCCACTGGGCACAGGTGCCATTTAGTGACCTCTTTGCATTACCTCCATGAAAGCAAAGCATTTTCTGATTGGACAATTAAGAGAGCGTGACAACACTGTGTTGCCTCTCCACCTCTTCCAATCAGAGAGCCCTCTGCATTCATTGAGAAAACCCCATCCACTGCTCCACTGACACCATCCTCTGCTCTAATGAGACCGTTCTTTGCCCCACTGACACCATGCTCTGCCCTACAGACACTGACACCGTCTTCTGCCCTACTGCTATGGTATACTACTCTACTGACACTGTCCACTGCTCTACTGACACCGTCCTCTTCCCCACTGACACTGTCTTCTGCCCCATAGACACTGCCCACTGCCTTACTCACACTGTCCAGTACTCTACTGAAACCTTTTTGATGAACTGAGCGGTGTTGTGGAGAGGTAAGTACTTACACACTTCTTTTACAGGTACAGCTTTTCTAAGGAACTCTAGAACAATGTCAGGGTTACTTTATATTCCATCTAAAGTAAAAAGCAGTAAAATGATGTGTAGCCTGACAGCTTGAGCTACAGTTAACCATGACATGGGTACGTCTCTTCTCTCCTTCTTTAGGGTAGGTACGTTAGGTGCTTGTAATAGAATTCTCACTAATAAAGTCCTTTGGGCACCTAAATTGAGAAGAGTTCTTGTGTGAATACTATCAGCTTGAACAGGTACCACAGGCGAGAGGAATATCGGCTCTCTCACCTGGAGTCCTATGAAGTTTCTCTACCACTTCTGCAAATTCTCCTTTCCCTTCCACAGATGCAGACAAACTAGTGGCTGAACCTCCAATTATCAGTCCATATCCCGGCCCGGTCACTACCTCCTGGGAGTTTTGGGTCTACACTAGCACAGTAGGTCTCTGTCTAGAGTTCGGGGGGTTTGTGGTTTTCCTTGTTTGTTATCATCAGACTGTTCTTGGTTCATCCTATTTATCAATACAGTCAGCATTGCTTGAGTTGGTGTCTCTTTATTTATTGTCAGGGGTGTGTCCGAGTGCCACACATACAGCCAATCAGGCGTCCTCACCCCAGTTTAGGCTCAGAGGGGGTTTCTCTACAGCGCCTCCTACAGGGATGCACTACACTACCTCACATGCATACATGTACTAACGAGGGGCAATTTATAAATGAGCCGATAAACCTTCCAGCATGTCTGTGGACTGTGGGAGAGAAAAGGAGTACCCGGAGGAAACCAGTGCAAGAACATACCTTAGTGGTTAGCCAATCTGCATGGGGCGGCACAGTGGCTTAGTGGCTAGCACTTCTGCCTTGCAGTAGTTGCTTCATGGGTTCAAATCCCATGGCATCTCCTGTATGGAGTTTGCATGTTCTCCCTGTGCTTGCGTGGGTTTCCTCCGGGTACTCCGGTTTCCTCCCACATTCCAAAGACATGCTGGAAGGTTAATTGGCTCCTGTCTAAATTGTCCGTAGTAGGAACCTTAGGCTCTAAGCATCTTGAGGGCAGGACTGATGTAAATGTGAGGTATAGGTCAATTGTCAGCACTTAATAATAACCTAGAAGTACAACTGTAAGTGTAAAAACTGATCAAATAATAGAAACATCAAACATGACCAGTATACAGGCTAGCACCTCATACCTCCAATGGAAGCACTTCAATGTGACAGACAATCTAAATGTATGCACTGAAAGCTCTAACCAAAGAAAACACAAGCACTTACAATAATAACTTGAACAAAATGCATGCCCCAGAGGGCGATGCTGCACTTGTGAGAAGGCACTTAGATCCCCCAATCAGTCCCAATGCAGAAACATCACAGCAGCCCCAAATTCGGTCCCTTTTAAATACAACAGGAGACGGTCAGAGACTGCAGATGTCCCACAGGACCAATATAACTATTTATATTCCATATCTGTGGGATCCTCTAGAAGCTGGAAATCGCAGTATAGACACCAGTGATCTCCACTAACTTCCGGCTCCCGTACCGATCGACTGCTCTGCCGCATTGTGAACAGAGAAGGTCGGCCACTGGGCACGGGTGCCATTTAGTGACCCCTTTGCATTACCTCCATGAAAGCAAAGCATTTTCTGATTGAACAATTTAGAGAGTGTGACAACACTGTGCTGCCTCTCCACCTCTTCCAATCAGAAAGCCCTCTGCATTCATTGAGAAAACCCCGTCCACTGCTCCACTGACACCATCCTCTGCTGTAATGAGACCGTTCTTTGCCCCACTGACACCATGCTCTGCCCTACAGACACTGACACCGTCTTCTGCCCTACTGCTATGGTATACTACTCTACTGACACTGTCCACTGCTCTACTGACACAGTCCTCTTCCCCACTGACACTCTCTACTGCCCCATAGACACTGCCCACTGCCTTACTGACACTTTCCTGTACTCTACTGAAACCTTTTTGATGAACTGAGCGGTGTTGTGGAGAGGTAAGTACTTACACACTTCTTTTACAGGTACAGCTTTTCTAAGGAACTCTAGAACAATGTCAGGGATACTTTATATTCCATCTAAAGTAAAAAGCAGCAAAATGATGTGTAGCCTGACAGCTTGAGCTACAGTTAACCATGACATGGGTACGTCTCTTCTCTCCTTCTTTAGGGTAGGTACGTTAGGTGCTTGTAATAGAATTCTCACTAATAAAGTCCTTTGGGCACCTAAATTGAGAAGAGTTCTTGTGTGAATACTATCAGCTTGAACAGGTACCACAGGCGAGAGGAATATCAGCTTGACTGAACTTTACCAAAAACAGTTGAAGTATCTGGTCTCCTTGTCTGGACTTGTATCCTTCTTCTTCTACAAAGCCTTGTATCCGATGACAATTTGAACGTTGGTGGAGATCTCTCTCTCAAATGGCGGCACTCGATAAGGAGGTGCCTTAAAGCGTCTCTTTGAAGTATCAGGTGAGAGTCTTCTCAAAGGCTCAGTCCTTCCCCTCTTTTTTCTAGTATTATTTCTCGGATAGAAGCTATTTGAAGTAGTCAACAACCTGACCAACTCTCTCACCTGGAGTCCTCTGAAGTTTCTCTACCACTTCTGCAAATTCTCCTTTCCCTTCCACAGACGCAGACAAACTAGTGGCTTTCACCTCCATAATTGTACCTGTTACCTTCTTTGTGGGCGTACTTTGAGACATCCTCCCAAGTGGCACTGTGATTCTCACTGCTACTAGGGTCACCATCTCCATTTATGAAGACACCCGGCATGGCTACCTCTGAATGGATACTAGCTGTACTCATTTGTTCATGTCCAACAGACTGTATCTGTTCTTTGCATGAACTGGAATCAGGGATGGGGTCTATCTTACTGAGTTTGCTTGTATTTTCAAATGCAATAATCAGGATCAGAATTAATCCCGGATGAGCCCCCACATGCAGAGCTACTTCTGTAGGAGCAGCATGATAGATGGGTCCCCCCAGTGATAACCCACCCTGTACCTGGACACGACAACCACTGAAACTCCAGAAACAGGTGAAATTGTCTTTTAAGATATCCTGCAGATATATTACAGAAGATAGAGAATGCAGACATACTACTGGAGATGGTTAGAGACTGCAGCCATACTACAGAAGATGCTTCTAGTCTAAGGTTCGTACCTCACACCCATACATATACTAGGGGTAATTTAGACAGGAGCCAACTATACTACCACCATGCCTTTGGAGATTTGGAGGAAACTGGAGTTCGTGGAGGAAGCCAATGCAAGCACAGTAGCTTAGTGGCTAGGCTTTCTGCAATGGGTGGTGCAGTGGCTTTAGTAGCTAGCACTTACTCCTTGCAGAACTTGGGTCATGGGTTTAGATCCTGACCTTGACACTACCTACATGGAGTTTGCATGTTATCCCTTTACTTGCAAGGGTTTCCTCCCACACTTCAAGGACATGCTGGTAGTTTAATTGGCTCCTGACTAAATTCCCCCTAGTACATATGATGTAGGGGCTTATGAATATAAAAATCTTGAGGGCAGCAACTGATGAACTCTCCACTGAAATTGAACACATAAACTTCAAATCTCTAATTAGACTAAATTCATGCTCTTCAAGTCTCCAGCAATACTGACCACATGCGCTTCAAAACTTGTGTGTAACTAAATGCATGCTCTTCAGTAATTGGCTGTCTCTCCTTGAGCCCCTCAAGTTCTCCTTTCCCTTCAGCAGACTCCGACAGACTCTCATTTAGTAGCCTACACCTCCATATTAGTAACAGAGCCCTGTACCTGGAATATTATTTGTGGGGGAAGGGTAGCCTGAGACGTCCTCCCAAGTGGCACTTTGATTCTCACTGTTACTAGGGTCACTGTATCCATCTTGGATAGCTATATCGGAGAGGTTATAAGCTGCACTCATTCTTCCATCTCCAACAGACGGGACCTGTTTTCTTTTTTTGAAACAAACTGGCATCAATAATGGGGTCCATCTTACTGATGTGGTTTGTACTTCCATATGCATTTCTCAGGGTAGATGGAATCCCGGATGAGCCCCCAAGTGAAAGGCTACCCCTCTTAGAGCTGCTTCATAGATGGTCATTTTGTCACTCCTAGTAATAATATCTCATCCTGTACCTGGACCTGACAACCACTGACACACCAGAAACAGTTGAAATTGTCTTTCAAGATATGCCGCAGGCATACTACAAGAGATGGTCATAGACTGCAGAAAAACTACAGGAGACAGTCAGAGACTGCAGACATACAACAAGAGATGGTCAGAGACTGCAGATATTTTACAGGAGACAGTAAGAGACTGCAGACATAGTACAGGAGATGGTCAGAGACTGCAGACATAGTACAGGAGATGCCTATAACTGACGTGGTTAAGCTGAACCCCCAATTATCAGTCCATATCCCGGCCCGGTCACTACCTCCTGGGAGTTTTGGGTCTACACTAGCACAGTAGGTCTCTGTCTAGAGTTCGGGGGGTTTGTGGTTTTCCTTGTTTGGTATCATCAGACTGTTCTTGGTACATCCTATTTATCAATACAATCAGCATTGCTTGAGTTGGTGTCTCTTTATTGATTGTCAGGGGTGTGTCCGAGTGCTACACATACAGCCAATCAGGCGTCCTCACACCAGGTTAGGCTCAGAGGGGGTTTCTCTACAGCGCCTCCTACAGGGGTGCACTACACTACCTCATATGCATACATGTACTAATGAGTGGCAATTTAGAAATGAGCCGATTAACCTCCCAGCATGTCTGTGGAGTGTGGGAGAGAACCGGAGTACCTGGAGGAAACCAATGCAAGAACATACCTTAGTGGTTAGTGGCTTTGCACGGGGCGGCACAGTGGCTTAGTGGCTAGCACTTCTGCCTTGCAGTAGTTGATTCATGGGTTCAAATCCCATGGCATCTCCTGTATGGAGTTTGCATGTTCTCCCTGTGCTTGCGTAGGTTTCCTCCGGGTACTCCAGTTTCCTCCCACATTCCAAAGACATGCTGATAGGTTAATTGGCTCCTTTCTAAATTGTCCCTAGTAGGAACCTTAGGCTCTAAGCATCTTGAGGGCAGGACTGATGTAAATGTGAGGTATAGGTCAATTGTCAGCACTTAATGATAACTTAGCAGTACAACTGTAAGTGTAAAAACTGATCAGATAATAGAAACATCAAACATGATCAGTATACAGGCTAGCACCTCATACCTCCAATGGAAGCACTTCAAGAAAACTCAAGCACTTCAATACCCCAGCCAAACTAAATACATGCCCCAGAGGGCAATGTACACACTCAAAACTCCAGCTAAACACAAGCACTTAAAATGTCCAGCTATACTAAAATGCATCCCCCAGAGGGCGATGCTTGCTCTTCTGTCAAGGCACTTAGATCCCCCTATCAGTCCCAATGCAAAAACATCACAGCAGCCCCAAATTCAGCTCCTTTTAAAAACAAAAAAATATAACAGGAGACGGTCAGAGACTGCAGATGTCCCACAGGACCAATATAACTATTTATATTCCATATCTGTGAGAAAATGTAAAGTGATCTCTGATTGGTGCCCGTCCCCAATGGCTGACCTCCTGTGTTCACAATGCAGCAGGACAACCGCTCTGTACAGGACCTGGAAGATAGTGGAGGTCATTGTAGTAACGAGGTCTACTTCAGTGATTTCCAGCTTCTAGACGGATCCCACAGGTAGGTCACATACATACTTATACTGGTCCAAGCTGGAACAATGGAACCATGGAACATACAGTTAGGTCCATATATATTTGGACAGAAGAACTATTTTTTATTTTTTCAGGTATTTACCAAAACATAATCAAGTTACAGTTCTATAATGGATATGGGCGGACAGTGCGCACTCTCAGGTGTAATTTGAGGGTATGTACATCCACATTGGGGGAAGGGTTTAGGAATTGCAGCTCTTAAGAGTAGCCATCCCCCCTTTTTCAAGGGACCAAAAGTAATTGGACAATTGAATCAGAAGCTGTTTCATGGCCAGGTGTGGGCTACTGCTTCCTTATTTCTTCATTTAGGTTCAAGGTAAAAGATCTGGAGATAATTCTAATGTGGTATTTGCATTTGGAATCTATTGCTGTGAACCGACATCATGCGTTCATAGGAGCTGTCCATGCAAGTGAAACAGGACATTGTAAAGCTTCAAAAATGAAACAAATCCATCAGAGAGATCGCAGCAACATTAGGAGCGGCCAAATCAACAGTTTGGTCCATTCTGAGGAAAGAAGAACGCACTGGTGAGCTCAGCAACAGAAAAAGGCATGGAGGTCCACGGAAGACAACAGTGGTGGATGATCGCAGGATCCTCTCTATGGTAAAGAAAAACCCATTCACAACATCTAGACAACAACATCATTGTCAAAGTCTCCAAACAAGAGAAGATTTTACGAGAGCAAATACAGAGGGTTCACCACAAGGTGCAAATACAGAGGGATCACCACAAGGTGCAAACCATTCATAAGCCTCATGAATTAGACTTTGCCAAAAAAAAAAACTAAAAAAGCAGGACCAGTTCTGGAAAAGCATTCTTTGGACGGAAGAAACTAAGATGAATCTGTACCAGAATGATGGGAAGAAAAAAGTGTGGAGAAGGCTTGGAACAGCTCATGATCCAAAGCACACAACGCCATCTGTAAACCATGGTGGAGGCAGTGTGATGGCATGGGCGGAGGCGGGGTGATGGCATGGGCGGGGGCAGTGTGATGGCATGGGCGGAGGCGGGGTGATGGCATGGGCGGAGGCAGTGTGATGGCATTGGTGGAGGCAGTGTGATGGCATGGGTGGAGGCGGGGTGATGGCATGGGCGGAGGCAGTATGATGGCATTGGTGGAGGCAGTGTGATGGCATGGGCGGAGGCAGTGTGATGGCATTGGTGGAGGCAGTGTGATGGCATGGGTGGAGACAGTGTGATGACATGGGTGGAGGCAGTGTGATGGCATGGGCGGAGGCAGTGTGATGGCATGGGTGGAGGCAGTGTGATTGCATGGGCAGAGGCAGTGTGATGGCATGGGCGGAGGCAGGGTGATGGCATTGGTGGAGGCAGTGTGATAGCATGGGTGGAGGCAGTGTGATGGCATGGGTGGAGGCAGGGTGATGGCATGGGCGGAGGCAGTGTGATGGCATGGGTGGAGGCAGTGTGATGGCATTGGTGGAGGCGGTGTGATGGCATGGGCATGCATGGCTTCCAGTGGCACTGGGTCATTGGTGTTTATTGATGATGTGAAAGAAGACAGAAGCATCCGGATGAATTCTGCCGTGTTTACAGATATACTGTCAGCCCAGATTCAGCCAAATGCAGCAAAGATGATTGGACGGCACTTCACAGTACAGATGGACAATAATCCAAAACACACTGCAAAAGCAACCCAGGAGCTTGTGAAGGAAAAGAAGAGGAATATTCTGCAATGGCTGAGTCAGTCACCTGATCTCAACCCCGTTGAGCATGCATTTCACTTGCTGAAGGCAAAAAAAAGGCAGAAAGACCTACAAACAAAGAACAACTGAAGTAGC
This sequence comes from Staurois parvus, assembly GCF_062004578.1. Classification (NCBI taxonomy): domain Eukaryota; kingdom Metazoa; phylum Chordata; class Amphibia; order Anura; family Ranidae; genus Staurois; species Staurois parvus. The sequence continues at coordinate 113,337 of NW_028319451.1, forward strand.
TGCAGTTAGAGCCTGACAAAGCATCAGAAAGGAGGAAACCCAGTCTTTGGTCATGTCTATGGGTTCCGGACTTAAGCAAAGCATCAGAAAGGAGGAAACCCAGTCTTTGGTCATGTCCATGGGTTCCAGACTTCAGGCAAAGCATCAGAAAGGAGGAAACCCAGTCTTTGGTCATGTCCATGGGTTCCGGACTTAAGCAAAGCATCAGAAAGGAGGAAACCCAGTCTTTGGTCATGTCCATGCGTTCCAGACTTCAGGCAAAGCATCACAAAGGAGCTGGGGCGGACTGACAACTCATGGGGCCCCTGGGCAATAGGGGATCATGGGGCCTCTCTGTCCTTGACCAAACTCAAAAAAGCCTATGAAAAAGGTACCAGGGGCATCTCATGGGGCCCCCTACTGACCACGGGCCCTCAGGCAGTGCCTGAGTTTCCAAATAGTCAGTCCGCCCCTGGAAAGGAGGAAACCCAGTCTTTGGTCATGTCCATGGGTTCCAGACTTCAGGCAAAGCATCAGAAAGGAGGAAACCCAGTCTTTGGTCATGTCCATGGGTTCCAGACTTCAGGCAAACATTGCCAGTAAAGGATTCTCAACAAAATATTAAAAATGAATATTTTATTTATGATTATATTCATTTGCCCAATTACTTTTGAGCTCCAGAAAATTGAGGGAATTGTGTATAAAAATGGTTGCAGCTCCTAAAATTTGTATTTGATGTTCAACCCCCTTGAATTAAAGCTGAAAGTCTGCACTTCAAATTCATTTGGATTGTTTCGTTTTAATTTATTCTGGTGGCATACAGAGCCAAATGTATGAAAACTGTGCCTGTGTCCAAATATATATGGACCCAACTGTATTACACAAGATGGTAAGAGACTGCAGACATACTACAGGAGATGGTCAGAGACTGAAGCCATACTACAGGAGATGGTCAGAGACTGCAGACATAGTACAGGAGATGGTCAGAGACTGAAGCCATACTACAGGAGATGGTCAGAGACTGCAGACATAGTACAGAATATGATCAAAGATTACAGACATATTGCAGGAGATGGTCAGAGACTTCAAAAATACTACAGGAGATGGTCAGAGACTGCAGACTTTGTACAGAAGATGGTCAGAGACTGCAGACATGCTTCAGGAGATGGTCAGAGACTGCAGACAAACTACAGGAGATGCTTATTGCTGACGTGGTTAAGCTGAACCCCCAATTATCAGTCCATATCCCGGCCCGGTCACTACCTCCTGGGAGTTTTGGGTCTACACTTGTTTGTTATCATCAGACTGTTCTTGGTACATCCTATTTATCAATATAGTCAGCATTGCTTGAGTTGGTATCTCTTTATTGATTGTCAGGGGTGTGTCCGAGTGCTACACATACAGCCAATCAGGCGTCCTCACACCAGGTTAGGCTCAGAGGGGGTATCTCTACAGCGCCTCCTACAGGGGTGCACTACACTACCTCACATGCATACATGTACTAACGAGGGGCAATTTATAAATGAGCCGATTAACCTTCCAGCATGTCTGTGGACTGTGGGAGAGAACAGGAGTACCCGGAGGAAACCAGTGCAAGAACATAGCTTAGTGGTTAGCCAATCTGCACGGGGCGGCACAGTGGCTTAGTGGCTAGCACTTCTGCCTTGCAGTAGTTGATTCATGGGTTCAAATCCCATGGCATCTCCTGTATGGAGTTTGCATGTTCTCCCTGTGCTTGCGTGGGTTTCCTCCGGGTACTCCGGTTTCCTCCCACATTCCAAAGACATGCTGGTAGGTTAATTGGCTCCTGTCTAAATTGTCCTTAGTAGGAACCTTAGGCTCTAAGCATCTTGAAGGCAGGACTGATGTAAATGTGAGGTATAGGTCAATTGTCAGCACTTAATGATGACTTAGCAGTACAACTGTAAGTGTAAAAACTGATCAAATAATAGAAACATCAAACATGATCAGTATACAGGCTAGCACCTCATACCTCCAATGAAAGCACTTCAATGTGACAGACAATCTAAATGTATGCACTGAAAGCTCTAACCAAAGACAACACAAGCACTTACAATAATAACTTGAACAAAATGCATGCCCCAGAGGGCGATGCTGCACTTGTGAGAAGGCACTTAGATTCCCCAATGCAGAAACATCACAGCAGCCCCAATTTCGGTTCCTTTTAAAAACAAAAATACAACAGGAGACGGTCAGAGACTGCAGATGTCCCACAGGACCAATATAACTATTTATATTCCATATCTGTGGGATCCTCTAGAAGCTGGAAATCGCAGTATAGACACCAGTGATCTCCACTAACTTCCGGCTCCCGTACCAATCGACTGCCCTGCCGCATTGTGAACACAGAAGGTCGGCCACTGGGCACGGGTGCCATTTAGTGATCCCTTTGAATTACCTCCATGAAAGCAAAGCATTTTCTGATTGGACAATTTGGAGAGCGTGACAACACTGTGCTGCCTCTCCACCTCTTCCAATCAGAAAGCCCTCTGCATTCATTGAGAAAACCCCATCCACTGCTCTACTGACACCATCCTCTGCTCTAATGAGACCGTTCTTTGCCCCAATGACACCATGCTCTGCCCTACAGACACTGACTTCGTCTTCTGCCCTACTGCTATGGTATACTACTCTACTGACACTGTCCACTGCTCTACTGACACCGTCCTCTTCCCCACTGACACTGTCTTCTTCCCCATAGACACTGCCCACTGCCTTACTCACACTGTCCAGTACTCTACTGAAACCTTTTTGATGAACTGAGCGGTGTTGTGGAGAGGTAAGTACTTACACACTTCTTTTACAGGTACAGCTTTTCTAAGGAACTCTAGAACAATGTCAGGGATACTCTATATTCCATCTAAAGTAATAAGCAGCAAAATGATGTGTAGCCTGACAGCTTGAGCTACAGTTAACCATGACATGGGTACGTCTCTTCTCTCCTTCTTTAGGGTAGGTACGTTAGGTGCTTGTAATAGAATTCTCACTAATAAAGTCCTTTGGGCACCTAAATTGAGAAGAGTTCTTGTGTGAATACTATCAGCTTGAACAGGTACCACAGGCGAGAGGAATATCAGCTTGACTGAACTTTACCAAAAACAGTTGAAGTAGCTGGTCTCCTTGTCTGGACTTGTATCCTTCTTCTTCTACAAAGCCTTGTATCTGATGACAATTTGAACGTTGGTGGAGATCTCTCTCTCGAATGGCGGCACTCGATAAGGAGGTGCCTTAAAGTGTCTCTTTGAAGTATCAAATGAGAGTCTTCTCAAAGGCTCAGTCCTTCCCCTCTTTTTTCTAGTATTATTTCTCGGATAGAAGCTATTTGAAGTAGTCAACAACCTGACCGGCTCTCTCACCTGGAGTCCTCTGAAGTTTCTCTACCACTTCTGCAAGTTCTCCTTTCCCTTCCACAGATGCAGACAAACTAGTGGCTTTCACCTCCATAATTGTACCTGTTACCTTCTTTGTGGGCGTACTTTGAGACATCCTCCCAAGTGGCACTGTGATTCTCACTGCTACTAGGGTCACCATCTCCATTTATGAAGACACCCGGCATGGCTACCTCTGAATGGATACTAGCTGTACTCATTTGTTCATGTCCAACAGACTGTATCTGTTCTTTGCATGAACTGGAATCAGGGATGGGGTCTATCTTACTGAGTTTGCTTGTACTTTCTAATGTAATAATCAGGGTCAGAATTAATCCCGGATGAGCCCCCACATACAGAGCTACTTCCCTAGGAGCAGCATGATAGATGGGTCCTCCCAGTGATAACCCACCCTGTACCTGGACCCGACAACCACTGACACCCCAGAAACAGGTGAGATTTTCCTTTAATATATCCTGCAGATATATTACAGAAGATAAAGAATGAAGACATACTACTGGAGATGGTTAGAGACTGCAGACATACTACAGAAGATGCTTCTAGTCTAATGTTCCTACCTCACATCCATACATGTACTAGGGGTAATTTAGACAGGAGCCATTTAACCTACCACCATTTTTTTTTGAGAGTGGGAGGAAACTGGAGTACCTGTATGAAACCAGGGCAAGCACAGTAGCTTAGTGGCTAGGCTTTCTGCAATGGGTGGTGCAGTCGATTTGTGGCTAGCATTTCCACCTTACAGCACTTGGGTCATGGGTTTAGATCCTGGCCATGACACCACCTACATGGAGTTTGTGTGTTTTCTCTGTCCTTGCAACTGTTTCCTCCCACACTCAAAAGACATGGTGGAAGCTTAATTGGCTCCTGTGTAAATTCCCCCTAGTACATATGATGTAGGGACTTATGAATATAGAATCCTTGATGGCAGCAACTGATGAACTCTCCATTGAAAATTAACACATTGACTTCAAATATCAATCTGGACTAAATTCATGCTCTTCAAATCTCCAGCAATACTGACCACATGCGCTTCAAAACTTGAGTGTAACTAAATGCATGCTCTTCAGTGACTGGCTGTCTCTCCTTGAGCCCCTCAAGTTCTCCTTTCCCTTCAGCAGACTCCGACAGACTCTCTTTTAGTAGCCTACACCTCCATATTAGTAACAGAGCCCTGTACCTGGAATATTATTTGTGAGGGAAGGGTAGCCTGAGACGTCCTCCCAAGTGGCACTTTGATTCTCACTGCTACTAGGGTCACTGTATCCATTTTTCAAGACGCCTGTGTCTTCAGCATAGCTATTTCGGAGTGGACAAAATCTGCACTCATTCCTCCATCTCCAAAGACAGAACCCGTTTTTGATTTTAGCATGAACTGGTATCAGTGATGGGGTCCATATTACTGATGTGGCTTCAACTTTCAGATGCAATTATCAGGGTAGAAGGAATCCCGGATGAGCCCCCAGATATAGTGCTCCCCCTTTAGGAGTTGCTTGATAGATGGGTCATTTTATCACTTCCAATGATAACCCTCCCTGGACCTGACAACCAGTGACACACAAGAAACAGATGGAATGGTCTGTCGAAATATTCTGCAGATAGAGAAGATAGAGAATGCAACCATACTACAGGAGATGGTCATAGACTGCAGACATAGTACATGAGATGGTCAGAGACTGCAGAATTACTACAGGAGATGGTTATAGACTGCAGACATAGTACATGAGATGGTCAGGGACTGCAGAATTACTACAGGAGATGGTCAGAGACTGCAGACATAGTACATGAGATGGTCAGAGACTGCAGAATTACTACAGGAGATGGTCATAGACTGCAGACATAGTACATGAGATGGTTAGAGACTGCAGAAATACTACTGGAGATGGTCAGAGACTGCAGAAATACTACTAGAGATGGTCAGAGACTGCAGACATAGTACAGGAGATGGTCAGAGACTGCAGACATAGTACAGGAGATGACCAGAGACTGCCGACATAGTACAGGAGATTCTTATTGCTGACGTGGTTAAGCTGAACCCCCAATTATCAGTCCATAACCCGGCCCGGTCACTACCTCCTGGGAGTTTTGGGTCTACACTAGCACAGTAGGTCTCTGTCTAGAGTTCGGGGGGTTTGTGGTTTTCCTTGTTTGTTATCATCAGACTGTTCTTGGTACATCCTATTTATCAATACTGTCAGCATTGCTTGAGTTGGTGTCTCTTTATTGATTGTCAGGGGTGTGTCCGAGTGCTACACATACAGCCAATCAGGCGTCCTCACCCCAGGTTAGGCTAAGAGGGGGTTTCTCTACAGCGCCTCCTACAGGTGTGCGCTACACTATCTCGAGGGGCAATTTAGAAAGGTGCTGACTAACCTCCCAGCATTTCTGTGGACTGTGGGAGAGAACCGGAGTACCCAGAGGAAACCAGGGCAAGAACATACCTTAGTGGTTAGCCTTTCTGCACAGGGCGGCACAGTGGCTTAGTGGTTAGCACTACTGCCTTGCATTAGGTAAGTCATGGGCTCATATCCCATTGCACCTCCTGCATTGAGTTTGCATGTTCTCCCTGTGCTTGCGTGGGTTTCCTCCGGGTACTCCGGTTTCCTTCCACATTCCAAAGACTTGCTGGTAGTTTAATTAACTCCTATCTAAATTGTCCCTAGTAGGAACCTTAGGCTCTAAGAATCTTGAGGGCAGGACTGATGTAAATGTGAGGTATAGGTCAATTGTCAGCACTTAATGATAACTTAGCAGTACAACTGTAAGTGTAAAAATTGATTAGATAATAGAAACATCAAACATGATCAGTATACAGGCTAGCACCTCATACCTCCAATGGAAGCACTTCAACACAGCTCAAGCACTTCAAAGCGACAGACAATCTACATGCGTGCCTGAGAGGGCAATGTATGCACTGAGATCTCCAGCCAAACACAAGCACTTAAAATCACGACTTGAACAAAATGCATGCCCCAGAGGGCGATGCTGCACTTGTGAGAAGGCACTTAGATCCCCCAATCAGTCCCAATGCAGAAACATCGCAGCAGCCCCAAATTCGGTTCCTTTTAAAAATACAACAGGAGACGGTCAGAGACTGCAGATGTCCCACAGGACCAATATAACTATTTATATTCCATATCTGTGGGATCCTCTAGAAGCTGGAAATCGCAGTATAGACACCAGTGATCTCCACTAACTTCCGGCTCCCGTACCGATCTACTGCCCTAATAGAATTCCCACTAATAAAGTCCTTTGAGAACCTAAATTGAGAAGAGTTCTTGTGTGAATACTTTCAGCTTGAACAGGTACCACAGGCGAGAGGAATATCAGCTTGACTGAACTTTACCAAAAACAGGTGAAGTATCTGGTCTCCTTGTCTGGACTTGTATCTTTCTTCTTCTACAAAGCCTTGTATCCGATGACAATTTGAACGTTGGTGGAGATCTCTCTCTCGAATGGCGGCACTCGATAAGGAGGTGCCTTAAGGTGTCTCTTTGAAGTATCAGGTGAGAATCCTCTCAAAGGCTCAGTCCTTCCCCTCTTTTTTCTTGTATTATTTCTCGGATAGAAGCTATTTGAAGTAGTCAACAACCTGACCGGCTCTCTTTTCTGGAGTCCTCTGAAGTTTCTCTACCACTTCTGCAAGTTCTCCTTTCCCTTCCACAGATGCAGACAAACTAGTGGCTGTCACCTCCATAATTGTACCTGTTACCTTCTTTGTGGGCGTACTTTGAGACATCCTCCCAAGTGGCACTGTGATTCTCACTGCTACTAGGGTCACCATCTCCATTTATGAAGACACCCGGCATGGCTACCTCTGAATGGATACTAGCTGTACTCATTTGTTCATGTCCAACAGACTGTATCTGTTCTTTGCATGAACTGGAATCAGGGATGGGGTCTATCTTATTGAGTTTGCTTGTACTCTCAAATGCAATAATCAGGATCAGAATTAATCCCGGATGAGCCCCCACATGCAGAGTTATTTCGCTAGGAGCAGCATGATAGATGGGTCACCCCAGTGATAACCCACCCTGTACCTGGACCCGACAACCACTGACACTCCAGAAACAGGTGAAATGGTCTTTTTAGATATCCTGCAGATATATTACAGAAGATAGCGAATGCAGACATACTACTGGAGATGGTTATAGTCTAAGGGTCCTACCTCACACCCATACATGTACTAGGGGTAGTTTAGACAGGAGCCAACTATACTACCACCATGCCTTTGGAGATTTGGATAAAACTGGAGTTCGTGGAGGAAGACAATGCAAGCACAGTAGCTTAGTGGCTAGGCTTTCTGCAATGGGTGGTGCAGTGGCTTTAGTGGCTAGCACTTCCGCCTTGCAGAACTTGGGTCATGGGTTTAGATCCTGACCTTAACACTACCTACATGGAGTTTGCATGTTATCCCTTTATTGCAAGGGTTTCCTCCCACACTTCAAGGACATGCTGGTAGTTTAATTGGCTCCTGACTAAATTCCCCCTAGTACATATGATGTAGGGGCTTATGAATAAAGAAATCTTGAGGGCATCAACTGATGAACTTTCCACTGAAATTGAACACAAACTTCAAATCTCAATCTGGACTAAATTCATGCTCTTCAAGTCTCCAGCAATACTGACCACATGTGCTTCAACAATTGAGTGCAACTAAATGCATGCTCTTCAGTGACTGGCTGTCTCTCCTTCAGCCCCTCAAGTTCTCCTTTCCCTTCAGCAGACTCCGACAGACTCTCTTTTAGTAGCCTACACCTCCATATTAGTAACAGAGCCCTGTACCTGGAATATTATTTGTGAGGGAAGGGTAGCCTGAGGCGTCCTCCCAAGTGGCACTTTGATTCTCGCTGCTACTAGGGTCACTGTGTCCATTTTTCAAGACGCCTGTGTCTTCAGCATAGCTATTTCGGAGTGGACAAAAGCTGCACTCATTCTTCCATCTCCAAAGACAGAACCCGTTTTTGATTTTAGCATGAACTGGTATCAGTGATGGGGTCCATATTACTGATGTGGCTTGAAATTTTAGATGCAATTATCAGGGAAGAAGGAATCCCGAATGAGCCCCCAGATATAGTGCTCCCTCTTTAGGAGTTGCTTGATAGATGGGTCATTTTTGTCACTTCCAATGATAACCCTCCCTGGACCCGACAACCAATCACACACCAGAAACAGTTGGAATGGTCTGTCAATATATTCTGCAGATATATTAGAGAATAAAGAGAATGCAGCCATACTACAGGAGATGGTCAGAGACTGCAGACATACTACAGGAGATGGTCAGAGACTGCAGACATAGTATATGAGATGGTCAGAGACTGCAGACATAGTACAGGAAATGGTCAGAGACTGCAGACATACTACTGGAGATGGTCATAGACTGCAGACATACTACAGGAGATGGTCAGAGACTGCAGAAATACTACTGGAGATGGTCAGAGACTGCAGACATACTACAGGAGATGGTCAGAGACTGCAGATATACTACTGGAGATGGTCAGAGACTGCAGACATAGTACAGGAGATGGTCAGAGACTGCAGACATAGTACAGGAGATGACCAGAGACTGCAGGCATACAACAAGAGATGGTCAAAGACTGCAGATATTTTACAGGAGATGGTCAGAGACTGCAGACATAGTACAGGAGATGGTCAGAGACTGCAGACATAGTACAGGAGATGGTCAGACATGGTAGACATACAATAGGAGATGGTCAGAGACTGCAGACATAGTACAGGAGATGCCTATTACTGACGTGGTTAAGCTGAACCCCCAATTATCAGTCCATATCCCGGCCCGGTCACTACCTCCTGGGAGTTTTGGGTCTACACTAGCACAGTAGGTCTCTGTCTAGAGTTCGGGGGGTTTGTGGTTTTCCATGTTTGTTATCATCAGACTGTTCTTGGTACATCCTATTTATCAATATAGTCAGCATTGCTTGAGATGGTGTCTCTTTATTGATTGTCAGGGGTGTGTCCGAGTGCTACACATACAGCCAATCAGGCGTCCTCTCCCCAGGTTAGGCTCAGAGGGGGTTTCTCTACAGCGCCTCCTACAGGGGTGTACTACACTATCTCGAGGCGCAATTTAGAAAGGTGCTGACTAACATTCCAGCATTTCTGTGGACTGTGGGAGAGAACCGGAGTACCCGGAGGAAACCAGTGCAAGAACATACCTTAGTGGTTAGCCCTTCTGCACAGGGCGGCACAGTGGCTTAGTGGTTAGCACTACTGCCTTGCAGTAGGTAAGTCATGGGTTCATATCCCATGGCACGTCTTGCATGTTCTCCCTTTTCTTGCGTGGGTTTCCTCCGGGTACTCCGGTTTCCTCCCACATTCCAAAGATATGCTGGTAGGTTAATTGGCTCTTGTCTAAATTGTCCCTAGTAGGAACCTTAGGCTCTAAGCATCTTGAGGGCAGGACTGATGTAAATGTGAGGTATAGGTCAATTGTCAGCACTTAATGATGACTTAGCAGTACAACTGTAAGTGTAAAAACTGATCAGATAATAGAAACATCAAACATGATCAGTATACAGGCTAGCACCTCATACCTCCAATGGAAGCACTTCAACACAGCTCAAGCACTTCATAGCAACAGACAATCTATATGCGTGCCTGAGAGGGCAATGTATGCACTGAGATCTCCAGCCAAACACAAGCACTTACAATAATAACTTGAACAGAATGCATGCCCCAGAGGGCGATGCTGCACTTGTGAGAAGGCACTTAGATCCCCCAATCAGTCCCAATGCAGAAACATCGCAGCATCCCCAAATTCGGTTCCTATTAAAAATACAACAGGAGACGGTCAGAGACTGCAGATGTCCCACAGGACCAATATAACTATTTATATTCCATATCTGTGGGATCCTCTAGAAGCTGGAAATCGCAGTATAGACACCAGTGATCTCCACTAACTTCCGGCTCCCGTACCGATCGACTGCTCTGCTGCATTGTGAACACAGAAGGTCGGCCACTGGGCACAGGTGCCATTTAGTGACCTCTTTGCATTACCTAAATGAAAGCAAAGCATTTTCTGATTGGACAATTTGGAGAGCGTGACAACACTATGCTGCCTCTCCACCTCTTCCAATCAGAAAGCCCTCTGCATTCATTGAGAAAACCCCATCCACTACTCTACTGACACCATCCTCTCCTCTAATGAGACCGTTCTTTGCCCCACTGACACCATCCTCTGCTGTAATGAGACCGTTCTTTGCCCCACTGACACCATGCTCTGCCCTACAGACACTGACACCGTCTTCTGCCCTACTGCTATGGTATACTACTCTACTGACACTGTCCACTGCTCTACTGACACAGTCCTCTTCCCCACTGACACTGTCTTCTGCCCCATAGACACTGCCCACTGCCTTACTGACACTGTCCAGTACTCTACTGAAACCTTTTTGATGAACTGAGCGGTGTTGTGGAGAGGTAAGTACTTACACACTTCTTTTACAGGTACAGCTTTTCTAAGGAACTCTAGAACAATGTCAGGGATACTTTATATTCCATCTAAAGTAATAAGCAGCAAAATGATGTGTAGCCTGACAGCTTGAGCTACAGTTAACCATGACATGGGTACGTCTCTTCTCTCCTTCTTTAGGGTAGGTACGTTAGGTGCTTGTAATAGAATTCTCACTAATAAAGTCCTTTGGGCACCTAAATTGAGAAGAGTTCTTGTGTGAATACTATCAGCTTGAACAGGTACCACAGGCGAGAGGAATATCAGCTTGACTGAACTTTACCAAAAACAGTTGAAGTAGCTGGTCTCCTTGTCTGGACTTGTATCCTTCTTCTTCTACAAAGCCTTGTATCCGATGACAATTTGAACGTTGGTGGAGATCTCTCTCTCGAATGGCGGCACTCGATAAGGAGGTGCCTTAAAGTGTATCTGTGAAGTATCAGGTGAGAGTCTTCTCAAAGGCTCAGTCCTTCCCCTCTTTTTTCTTGCATTATTTCTTGGATAGAAGATATTTGAAGTAGTCAACAACCTGACCGGCTCTCTCACCTGGAGTCCTATGAAGTTTCTCTACCACTTCTGCAAGTTCTCCTTTCTCTTCCACAGATGCAGACAAACTAGTGGCTTTCACCTCCATAATTGTACCTGTTACCTTCTTTGTGGGCGTACTTTGAGACATCCTCCCAAGTGGCACTGTGATTCTCACTGCTACTAGGGTCACCATCTCCATTTATGAAGACACCCTGCATGGCTACCTCTGAATGGATACTAGCTGTACTCATTTGTTCATGTCCAACAGACTGTATCTGTTCTTTGCATGAACTGGAATCAGGGATGGGGTCTATCTTACTGAGTTTGCTTGTATTTTCAAATGTAATAATCAGGGTCAGAATTGATCCCGGATGAGCCCCCACATACAGAGCTACTTCCCTAGGAGCAGCATGATAGATGGGTCCTCCCAGTGATAACCCACCCTGTACCTGGACCCGACAACCACTGACACCCCAGAAACAGGTGACATTGTCTTTTAAGATATCCTGCAGATATATTACAGAAGATAGAGAATGCAGAAATACTACTGGAGATGGTTAGAGACTGCAGACATACTACAGAAGATGCTTATAGTCTAATGTTCCTACCTCACACCCATACATATACTAGGGGTAATTATTACAGGAGCTAGCTAACCTACCATCATGCCTTTGGAGATTTGGAGGATACTGGAGTTCCTGGAGAAAACCAATGCAAGCACAGTAGCTTAGTGGCTAGGCTTTCTGCAATGGGTGGTTCAGTGGCTTTAATGGCTAGCACTTCCGCCTTGCAGAACTTGGGTCATGGGTTTAGATCATGATCTTGACACTACCTATATGGAGTTTGCATGTTATCCCTATACTTGCAAGGGTTTCCTCCCACACTTCAAGGACATGCTGGTAGTTTAATTGGCTCCTGACTAAATTCCCCCTAGTACATATGATGTAGGGGCTTATGAATATAGAAGCCTTATTGGCAGCAACTGATGAACTCTCCACTGAAATTGAACACATAAACTTCAAATCTCTAACTAGACTAAATTCATGCTCTTCAAGTCTCCAGCAATACTGACCACATGCGCTTCAAAACTTGTGTGTAACTAAATGCATGCTCTTCAGTGACTGGCTGTCTCTCCTTGAGCCCCTCAAGTTCTCCTTTCCCTTCAGCAGACTCCGACAGACTCTCTTTTAGTAGCCTACACCTCCATATTAGTAACAGAGCCCTGTACCTGGAATATTATTTGTGAGGGAAGGGTATCCTGAGACGTCCTCCCAAGTGGCACTTTGATTCTCACTGTTACTGGGGTCACTGTATCCATCTTGGATAGCTATATCGGAGAGGTTATAAGCTGCACTCATTCTTCCATCTCCAACAGACGGGACCTGTTTTCTTTTTTTGCACAAACTGGCATCAATAATGGGGTCCATCTTACTGATGTGGCTTGTACTTCCATATGCATTTCTCAGGGTAGATGGAATCCCGGATGAGCCCCCAAGTGAAAGGCTACCCCTCTTAGAGCTGCTTCATAGATGGTCATTTTGTCACTCCTAGTAATAATATCTCATCCTGTACCTGGACCTGACAACCACTGACACACCAGAAACAGTTGAAATTGTCTTTCAAGATATGCCGTAGGCATACTACAAGAGATGGTCATAGACTGCAGAAAACCTACAGGAGACAGTCAGAGACTGCAGACATACAACAAGAGATGGTCAGAGACTGCAGATATTTTACAGGAGACAGTAAGAGACTGCAGACATAGTACAGGAGATGGTCAGAGACTGCAGACATAGTACAGGAGATGGTCAGAGACTGCAGATATTCTACAAGAGATGGATATAGACTGCAGAAAAACTACAGGAGATGGTCAGAGATTGAAGACATACAACAAGAGATCGTCAAAGACTGCAGACATAGTACAGTAGATGGATAGAGACTGCAGATACACTAAAGGAGATGCCTATTACTGAAGTGGTTAAGCTGAACCCCCAATTATCAGTCCATATCCCGGCCCGGTCACTACCTCCTGGGAGTTTTGGGTCTACACTAGCACAGTAGGTCTCTGTCTAGAGTTCGGGGGGTTTGTGGTTTTCCTTGTTTGTTATCATCAGACTGTTCTTGGTACATCCTATTTATCAATACAGTCAGCATTGCTTGAGTTGGTGTCTCTTTATTGATTGTCAGGGGTGTGTCCGAGTGCTACACATACAGCCAATCAGGCGTCCTTACCCCAGGTTAGTCTCAGAGGGGGTTTCTCTACAGCGCCTCCTACAGGGGGGCACTACACTACCTCACATGCATACATGTACTAACGAGGGGCAATTTATAAATGAGCCGATTAACCTTCCAGCATGTCTGTGGACTGTGGGAGAGAACCGGAGTACCCGGAGGAAACCAGGGCAAGAACATAGCTTAGTGGTTAGCCAATCTGCATGGGGCGGCACAGTGGCTTAGTGGCTAGCACTTCTGTCTTGCAGTAGTTGGTTCATGGGTTCAAATCCCATGGCATCTCCTGTATGGAGTTTGCATGTTCTCCCTGTGCTTGCGTGGGTTTCCTCCGGGTACTCCGGTTTCCTCCCACATTCCAAAGACATGCTGGTAGGTTAATTGGCTCCTGTCTAAATTGTCCCTAGTAGGAACCTTAGGCTCTAAGCATCTTGAGGGCAGGACTGATGTAAATGTGAGGTATAGGTCAATTGTCAGCACTTAATGATGACTTAGCAGTACAACTGTAAGTGTAAAAACTTATCAAATAATAGAAACATCAAACATGATCAGTATACAGGCTAGCACCTCATACCTCCAATGGAAGCACTTCAATGTGACAGACAATCTAAATGTATGCACTGAAAGATCTAACCAAAGAAAACACAAGCACTTACAATAATTACTCTGAACAGAATGCATGCCCCAGAGGGCAATGCTGCACTTGTGAGAAGGCACTTAGATCCCCCAATCAGTCCCAATGCAGAAACATCGCAGTAGCCCCAAATTCGGTTCCTTTTAAATACAACAGGAGACGGTCAGAGACTGCAGATGTCCCACAGGACCAATATAACTATTTATATTCCATATCTGTGGGATCCTCCAGAAGCTGGAAATCGCAGTATAGACACCAGTGATCTCCACTAACCTCCGGCTCCCGTACCGATCGACTGCCCTGCCGCATTGTGAACATGTCAGGCACGGCTATGGAACGGACAGGTAGGCCTAGTGGCAGGGCAACGCACTGGCTGACGACAACCACCACCAACAGACCGAAGTCCCTCAGGGCGCAGAGTCTAAGTCCCAGGCTGCCCTTCACCAGGGCCCCTCATGGTGGGGATGGACTTGACGCAGCCAGGAACCAGGTCACGGCCCCCGAGACACCCCGGCTGTGGTAATGGCAGTACCTCCTCCTCAAGGGCTCCTCCCCCTCCGCGGCTCAACAAAAGGTTTCCGAGGAAAGCGGGTATGAAAAGCGCGGAGGAGAGCAAGAGCATGGACATCCATGGAAGGAACCCAGGAACGCTCCTCGGGACCATAACCGCGCCAATGAACCAGGAACTGTAATCAACCGCGCACCAATCGAGAGTCCAGGATCCGGCTCATCTCATACTCCTCATGACCGTCAACCCGAATGGGACGGGGCCGAGGCAGAGAGGTAGTGAAGCGATTGCAGATCAGAGGTTTCAACAGTGATACATGAAAGATATTGGAGATCCGCATCCCAGGTGGAAGGGCAAGGGCATAGGTCACCGGATTCACCTTGCGGAGAATGTCAAAAGGACCGACAAAACGGGGAGCTAGTTTGGGTGTGGGCACCCGAAGATTGAGGTTATGAGTAGACAACCACACCCGATCGCCGACCTGGTATGAAGGAGCGGACAACCGTCTGCGATCAGCCTGGAACTTCTGACACTGAGCCGAGTCCCTCAAAGCCCTCTGGATCTGCCCCCATGAAGAACGCAGGGCAGCAAGATGGTTCTCCACAGCCGAAATGTCCTGTGGTGAGAACCTCTCAGGTAATACCGCGGGTTGGTACCCATAGTTGTCCATGAAGGGAGACATCCCGGAGGAGGAGTTGACCGCTGAGTTCCTGGCAAACTCTGCCCAAGGCAGGAGATCGGCCCAATCGTCCTGATGGTCCGAGATATAACACCGAAGGAATTGTTCTAAGGCCTGATTGGAACGCTCCGCAGCCCCATTGGACTGCGGGTGGTAGGCTGAAGAAAAGGAGAGACTAATACCCAACTGGGAGCAGAAGGCGCGCCAGAATCTGGACACGAACTGACTCCCGCGGTCCGAGACAATCACCTTGGGCAACCCATGCAGGCGAAAAATCTCCCTGGAAAAGACCGTGGCCAGTTCTTGCGCTGTTGGTAATTTCCTGAGTGGAATACAATGGCACATTTTGGAAAAACGATCGACGACCATGAGAATGACCGTATGACCCCGAGACACCGGGAGGTCTACAATAAAGTCCATGCCCAGGTGTGACCAAGGACGCTCCCCATTGGGAATGGGTTGCAGAAGACCCATTGGAAGATGCCGTGGAGACTTATTCTGGGCACAGATCGAACATGCCGCTACATAAGAGGCAATGTCAGCACGGAGAGTTGGCCACCAGAACAACCGAGAGACGACCCAAGACAACTGGTTCCTCCTCGGATGCCCGGCAGTTTTGGAGTTATGGTAAGTACGCAGCAGATGGGTGCGCAACCTCTCGGGTACAAAACATCTACCCTCCGGTCTCTCGGGAGGAGCGTCAGTTTGAGCCGCCAAAATCTGCTCCCCAAGGGGAGAAGTCAGACTGGTGCGAATGGCAGCCAGGATCTGATCTGGAGGTATGACCGAGGTTGGCTCAGAGTCCTCCCTGGACAACTCAGAGTATTGCCGCGATAATGCATCAGCCCTGACATTCTTGGAACCAGGCAAATAGGAGACCACATAGTTGAACCGCGACAAGAACAAGGCCCATCTGGCCTGACGGGGTGTCAATCTTTTGGCCTCCGAAAGATAAGTCAGATTCTTATGATCGGTAAGAATGAGGACCGGAACCGCGGAGCCCTCGAGCAGGTGCCTCCATTCCTTGAGAGCCAGAATGATTGCCAACAACTCCCTGTCTCCAATCTGGTAGTTGCACTCTGCAGAGGAAAGCTTCCTGGAGTAGAACCCACAGGGAAGTAGGGGTCCATCGGGCGACCGACGTTGAGACAGGAGAGCGCCTACTCCCGTCTCGGATGCATCGACCTCAAGGACGAAGGGCAATCCAGGATTGGGATGAGACAGTATCGGAGCCGAAGAGAAGGCGGATTTCAGAGCCTCGAAAGCTACGATGGCCTCGGATGACCACTCGTGAGGATTACTGCCCTTCTTGGTTAGGTCTGAGAGAGGCTTTGCCAGCGTGGAGAAGTTCCTGATGAACTTCCGATAGTAGTTGGCAAAACCCAAAAAGCGCTGAATGGGCCAAAGACCATTGGGACGAAGCCACTGCAGAACCGCCGAAACCTTCTGAGGGTCCATGGAGAATCCCTCCGCAGAAATGATGTAGCCTAAAAAGGCAACTTGGGATCGATGGAATTCACACTTCCCAAGTTTACAAAAAAGTTCGTTCTCACGTAATCGTTGCAGCACCTGCTTGACATCCTGGATATGGGACTCCATGGAGGCAGAGTAAACCAGGATGTCATCCAAGTAAACCATCACGCACTGCTGCAACAAATCACGAAGGACATCATTTATGAATTCCTGAAAAACTGCGGGCGCGTTACACAACCCGAAGGGCATCACCAGGTATTCGTAGTGGCCGGTTCTGGTGTTAAACGCGGTCTTCCACTCATCCCCCTGTTTGATCCGTACGAGGTTGTACGCCGCCCTAAGGTCAAGTTTGGTAAAGACTGTTGCCCCCTTAAGGCGGTCGAACAACTCAGTAATCAAGGGAATCGGGTATGCATTCTTAGTGGTGATTCGATTGAGACCCCTATAATCAATGCAAGGCCTCAATTCACCACCCTTCTTCTTTACAAAGAAAAAGCCCGCTCCTGCTGGGGAAGTAGACTTATGAATGTGCCCCCGGGAAAGCGCATCCGCATCGTACTCCTCCATGGCTTTATTCTCCGCAACCGAGAGAGGGTACACCCTGCCACGTGGAGGAGTGGCACCGGGTAGCAAGGATATGGCGCAGTCGTAAGGACGATGAGCAGGTAAGGCACCAACGCGTACCTTATCAAACACGTCCTGGTACTCCCCATAATCAGTGGGCAACGCAGGGTCCGAGAAGGCACACAACACCTTAACCGGCCCACGGATGCACCCGGCCCCACACTGTGGAGACCACGAGAGAATCTCGGCCGTTCGCCAATTAAAGGTTGGATTGTGTGTCTGGAGCCAGGGATACCCCAAAACCACCGAATAGTGCGGAGAAGAAATAACCTGGAAACAGGCCAACTCCCTGTGAACAGCCCCAATAGCTACTTCAACTGGCATAGTCCCGTGGGTAACCTGCGGTGGTTGCAGGGGCCTGCCATCTATCGCCTCGAGAACCAATGGGGTAACTCGAGCCTGCAGGGGAATGGAGTGCTGGGCAGCAAACGAGCTGTCCATAAACAACCCGCCGGCCCCAGAATCTACCAACGCCTGGGCCGTCATCGAGCCCTCCGCCCAAGAGAGGACAACGGTGATCAGTGGCTTATCCCTGCGGAACGCCGGGGACGAGGAGACTCCACCCAAGATCTGTCCCCGACAGGATCTCAGGTGCGAGCGTTTCCCGGAAGGACCGGACAGGACTGCCGAAAGTGCCCACCAAGACCACAGTACAGGCAGCGACCCTCCCGACGCCTAGCGGCCCGCTCTCCCTCGGAAAGGCGAGCAAACCCCAGTTGCATGGGCTCGCCACCAGACAATCTATCCCCAGGAGGCGTGGGAGGAGAGGGAGGAATGGGTGGGACAGAAAACGCAGGTGCCAGTCGATTGGAAGGCCTCCGCAGGCGTTCCTTGAGTGAAGGCCTCTACCTGAGCCTGGTATCAATCAGGATCAGGAAGGAAATTAGTGCTTCCAGCTCCACAGGCAATTCCTTGGCTGCGATCTCGTCCTTCAATGCATCAGAAAGACCCTGAGAAAACGCAGCCACCAGAGCCTCATTGTTCCAACCCACCTCTGCTGCCAGGGTACGAAACTCTATGGCGTACTCGGCCACGGTCCGTGAACCCTGATGCATAGACATGAGCAGCTTGGCAGCCGAGGCGGAGTGAGCCGGTACGTCGAATACCCTACGGAAGGCATCGACAAAACCGGAAAACTCGTGAATCACTGGGTCATTCCTCTCCCATAAGGGATTCGCCCAGGCCAAGGCCTTGTCTGAGAGTAGCGATATTAGGAAACCCACTTTTGACCTCTCAGTCGGAAAAGCGTGGGGTATTAATTCAAAGTAAATCCCCACCTGGTTGAGGAACCCAAGACACTGACTCGGCTCACCCCCAAAGCGCTGTGGGGCTGAACCAGTCATACATCTGGGCGCTGCGGGTGCCGCAGCAGCCGCGGAGGTAGGCGCAACAAGCGGAACATCAGCGGGAGCGACAACCAGAGTGACAACCGGTCTAATTACACCAGGAGTAAGGTGCGCGGTGCGTGCCAGCAGAGTTTGCAACGCCTGAGCGAACTGATCCAACAGGAGATCCTGTTGATCCAGTCTGGCGACCAACATTGGAAGTGAAGGCGTACCTGCACCGTCAGGATTCATGGCACTTGTGTAATGTCAGGCACGGCTATGGAACGGACAGGTAGGCCTAGTGGCAGGGTAACGCACTGGCTGACGACAACCACCACCAACAGACCGAAGTCCCTCAGGGCGCGGAGTCTAAGTCCCAGGCTGCCCTTCACCAGGGCCCCTGATGGTGGGAATGGACTTGACGCAGCCAGGAACCAGGTCGCAGCCCCCGAGACACCCCGGCTGTGGTAATGGCCGCCGCCAATGGCGTGTAGCTGGTGAGAATGACAATAGCGTAGTCAGGCAAGCCGGGTCGACAACAACGGGACAAACAGTACAGAACAGTAGACAGAGAATAACAGGTCACGGGCCGGGTTCAGCAACGGAAGGTCAGATCGAAGGAAAACACAGAGAATGGTCTTAGTCACAAGCCGAGTCAGAATACCAGAAGAGTCACGAACGTATACACAGAGCTGTAGCAAGACAAAGACACAAGTGCAAAGAGCATGTGCGGATCACAGGCTTATATGTACTCAGCCACACCCCTCTGGGGGATGGACCTCAGAGACCTGAAGGCATAAAAGCTTCCCACCATGCTCAGCAGAAATCCAAGATGGATGCCAGCACATGGAGTAACATATCCTCTGGGAAAAGGTAGGACAAAGCATTTCCTGATTGGACAATTTGGAGAGCGTGACAACACTGTGCTGCCTCTCCACCTCTTCCAATCAGAAAGCCTTCTGCATTCATTGAGAAAACCCCGTCCACTGCTCTACTGACACCATCCACTGCTCTACTGACACCGTCCTCTGCTCTATTGACACCATCTTCGGCCCTAATGAGACCGTTCTTTGCCCCACTGACACCATGCTCTGCCCTACAGACACTGACACCGTCTTCTGCCCTTCCGCTATGGTATACTACTCTACTGACACTGTCCACTGCTCTACTGACACCGTCTTCTTCCCCACTGACACTGTCTTCTGCCCCATAGACACTGCCCAATGCCTTACTGACACTGTCCAGTACTCTACTGAAACCTTTTTGATGAACTGAGCGGTGTTGTGGAGAGGTAAGTACTTACACACTTCTTTTACAGGTACAGCTTTTCTAAGGAACTCTAGAACAATGTCAGGGTTACTTTATATTCCATCTAAAGTAATAAGCAGCAAAATGATGTGTAGCCTGACAGCTTGAGCTACAGTTAACCATGACATGGGTACGTCTCTTCTCTCCTTCTTTAGGGTAGGTACGTTAAGTGCTTGTAATGGAATTCTCACTAATAAAGTCCTTTGGGCACCTAAATTGAGAAGAGTTCTTGTGTGAATACTATCAGCTTGAACAGGTACCACAGGCGAGAGGAAAACCAGCTTGACTGACCTTTACCAAAAACAGGTGAAGTAGCTGGTCTCCTTGTCTGGACTTGTATCCTTCTTCTTCTACAAAGCCTTGTGTCCGATGACAATTTGAACGTTGGTGGAGATCTCTCTCTCGAATGGCGGCACTCGATAAGGAGGTGCCTTAAAGTGTCTCTTTGACGTATCAGGTGAGAGTCTTCTTAAAGGCTCAGTCCTTCCCCTTTTTTTCTAGTATTATTTCTCGAATAGAAGCTATTTGAAGTAGTCAACAACCTGACCGGCTCTCTCACCTGGAGTCCTATGAAGTTTCTCTACCACTTCTGCAAATTCTCCTTTCCCTTCCACAGATGCAGACAAACTAGTGGCTGAACCTCCAATTATCAGTCCATATCCCGGCCCGGTCACTACCTCCTGGGAGTTTTGGGTCTACACTAGCACAGTAGGTCTCTATCTAGAGTTCGGGGGGTTTGTTGTTTTCCTTGTTTGTTATCATCAGACTGTTCTTGGTTCATCCTATTTATCAATACAGTCAGCATTGCTTGAGTTGGTGTCTCTTTATTTATTGTCAGGGGTGTGTCCGAGTGCTACACATACAGCCAATCAGGCGTCCTCACCCCAGTTTAGGCTCAGAGGGGGTTTCTCTACAGCACCTCCTACAGGGGTGCACTACACTACCTCACATGCATACATGTACTAACGAGGGGCAATTTATAAATGAGCCGATAAACCTTCCAGCATGTCTGTGGACTGTGGGAGAGAAACGGAGTACCCGGAGGAAACCAGTGCAAGAACATAGCTTAGTGGTTAGCCAATCTGCACAGGGCGGCACAGTGGCTTAGTGGCTAGCACTACTGCCTTGCAGTAGTTGATTCATGGGTTCAAATCCCATGGCATCTCCTGTATGGAGTTTGCATGTTCTCCCTGTGCTTGCGTGGGTTTCCTCCGGGTACTCCGGTTTCCTCCCACATTCCAAAGACATGCTGGTAGGTTAATTGGCTCCTGTCTAAATTGTCCCTAGTAGGAACCTTAGGCTCTAAGCATCTTGAGGGCAGGACTGATGTAAATGTGAGGTATAGGTCAATTGTCAGCACTTAATGATGACTTAGCAGTACAACTGTAAGTGTAAAAACTGATCAGATAATAGAAACATCAAACATGATCAGTATACAGGCTAGCACCTCATACCTCCAATGGAAGCACTTCAATGTGACAGACAATCTAAATGTATGCACTGAAAGCTCTAACCAAAGAAAACACAAGCACTTACAATAATTACTTTGAACAGAATGCATGCCCCAGAGGGCGATGCTGCACTTGTGAGAAAGCACTTAGATCCCTAGCACATCATACCTCCAATGGAAGCACTTCAAAGTGACAGACGATCTACATGTGTGCCTGAGAGGGCAATGTATGCGCTGAGATCTCCAGCCAAACACAAGCACTTAAAATAACAACTTGAACAAAATGCATGCCCCAGAGGGCGATGCTGCACTTGTGAGAAGGCACTTAGAGCCCCCAATCAGTCCCAATGCAGAAACATCGCAGCAGCCCCAAATTCGGTTCCTTTTAAATACAACAGGAGACGGTCAGAGACTGCAGATGTCCCACAGGACCAATATAACTATTTAACATCCATATCTGTGGGATCCTCTAGAAGCTGGAAATCGCAGTATAGACACCAGTGATCTCCACTAACTTCCGGCTCCCGTACCTATCGACTGCACTAATAAAATTCTCACTAATAAAGTCTTTTGGGCACCTAAATTGAGAAGAGTTCTTGTGTGAATACTATCAGCTGGAACAGGTACCACAGGCGAGAGGAATATCAGCTTGACTGAACTTTGCCAAAAACAGTTGAAGTATCTGGTCTCCTTGACTGGACTTGTATCCTTCTTCTTCTACAAAGCCTTGTATCTGATGACAATTTGAACGTTGGTGGAGATCTCTCTCTCGAATGGCGGCACTCGATAAGGAGGTGCCTTAAAGCGTCTCTTTGAAGTATCAGATGAGAGTCTTCTCAAAGGCTCAGTCCTTCCCCTCTTTTTTCTTGTATTATTTCTCGGATAGAAGCTATTTGAAGTAGTCAACAACCTGACCGGCTCTCTCACCTGGAGTCCTATGAAGTTTCTCTACCACTTCTGCAAATTCTCCTTTCCCTTCCACAGATGCAGACAAACTAGTGGCTTTCACCTCCATAATTGTACCTGTTACCTTCTTTGTGGGCGTACTTTGAGACATCCTCCCAAGTGGCACTGTGATTCTCACTGCTACTAGGGTCACCATCTCCATTTATGAAGACACCCGGCATGGCTACCTCTGAATGGATACTAGCTGTACTCATTTGTTCATGTCCAACAGACTGTATCTGTTCTTTGCATGAACTGGAATCAGGGATGGGGTCTATCTTACTGAGTTTGCTTGTATTTTCAAATGCAATAATCAGGATCAGAATTAATCACGGATGAGCCCCCACATGGAGAGCTATTTCGCTAGGAGCAGGATGATACATAGGTCCCCCTAGTGATAACCCACCCTGTACCTGGACCCGACAACCACTGACACCCCAGAAACAGGTGAAATGGTCTTTTTAGATATCCTGCAGATATATTACAGAAGATAGAGAATGAAGACATACTACTGGAGATGGTTAGAGACTGCAGACATACTACAGAAGATGCTTCTAGTCTAAGGTTCCTACCTCACACCCATACATATACTAGGGGTAGTTTAGACAGGAGCCAACTATACTACCACCATGCCTTTGGAGATTTGGATAGAACTGGAGTTCGTGGAGGAAACCAATGTAAGCACAGTAGCTTAGTGGCTAGGATTTCTGCAATGGGTGGTGCAGTGGCTTTAGTGGCTAGCACTTCCGCCTTGCAGAACTTGGGTCATGGGTTTAGATCCTGACCTTGACACTACCTACATGGAATTTGCATGTTATCCCTTTACTTGCAAGGGTTTCATCCCAAACTTCAAGGACATGCTGGTAGTTTAATTGGCTCCTGACTAAATACCCCCTAGTACATATGATGTAGGGGATTATGAATAAAGAAATCTTGAGGGCAGCAACTGATGAACTTTCCACTGAAATTGAACACATAAACTTCAAATCTCTAACTAGACTAAATTCATGCTCTTCAAGTCTCCAGCAATACTGACCACATGCGCTTCAAAAGTGAGTGCAACTAAATGCATGCTCTTCAGTAATTGGCTGTCTTTCCTTGAGCCCCTCAAGTTCTCCTTTCCCTTCAGCAGACTCCGACAGACTCTCTTTTAGTAGCCTACACCTCCATATTAGTAACAGAGCCCTGTACCTGGAATATTATTTGTGAGGGAAGGGTAGCCTGAGACGTCCTCCCAAGTGGCACTTTGATTCTCACTGTTACTAGGGTCACTGTATCCATCTTGGATAGCTATATTGGAGAGGTTATAAGCTGCACTCATTCTTCCATCTCCAACAGACGGGACCCTTTTTCTTTCTTTGCACAAACTGGCATCAATAATGGGGTCCATCTTACTGATGTGGCTTGTACTTCCATATGCATTTCTCAGGGTAGATGGTACACCAGAAACAGTTGAAATTCTCTTTCAAGATATGCTGTAGGCATACCACAAGAGATGGTCAGAGACTGCAGACATACTACAGGAGATGGTCAGAGATTGCAGACATAGTACAGGAGATGGTCAGAGACTGCAGACATAGTACAGGAGATGGCCAGAGACTGCAGACATAGTACAGGAGATGCTTTTTGCTGAAGTGGTTAAGCTGAACCTCCAATTATCAGTCCATATCCCGGCCCGGTCACTACCTCCTGGGAGTTTTGGGTCTACACTAGCACAGTAGGTCTCTGTCCAGAGTTTGGGGGGTTTGTGGTTTTCCTTGTTTGTTATCATCAGGCGTCTTCACACCAGGTTAGGCTCAGAGGGGGTTTTATCTACAGCGCCTCCTACAGGGGTGCGCTACACTACCTCACATGCATACATGTACTAACGAAGTGCAATTCAGAAATGAGCCGATTGACCTTCCAGCATGTCTGTGAAGTGTTGTAGAAAAACGGAGAACCCCGAGGAAACCCCCGCAATAACATTGTTTAGTGGATAACCACTTTGTTTCGGGAGGCACAGTGGCTTAGTGGTTAGCCCTTCTGCCTTGCAGTAATTGAGGCACAAGTTCAAATCCCAACTGTGACATTTTCTGCAGGGGGTTTGTATTTTCTCCCTGTGCTTCCGATGACAATTTGAACGTTGGTGGAGATCTCTCTCTCGAATGGCGGCACTCCATAAGGAGGTGCCTTAAAGCGTCTCTTTGAAGTATCAGGTGAGAGTCTTCTCAAAGGCTCAGTCCTTCCCCTCTTTTTTCTAGTATTATTTCTCGGATAGAAGCTATTTGAAGTAGTCAACAACCTGACCGGCTCTCTCACCTGGAGTCCTCTGAAGTTTCTCTACCACTTCTGTAAGTTCTCCTTTCCCTTCCACAGATGCAGACAAACTAGTGGCTTTCATCTCCATAATTGTACCTGTTACCTTCTTTGTGGGCGTACTTTGAGACATCCTCCCAAGTGGCACTGTGATTCTCACTGCTACTAGGGTCACCATCTCCATTTATGCAGACACCCGGCATGGCTACCTCTGAATGGATACTAGCTGTACTCATTTGTTCATGTCCAACAGACAGTATCTGTTCTTTGCATGAACTGGAATCAGGGATGGGGTCTATCTTACTGAGTTTGCTTGTATTTTCAAATGCAATAATCAGGGTCAGAATTAATCCCGGATGAGCCCCCACATGTAGAGCTATTTCTCTAGAAGCAGGATGATAGATGGGTCCTCCCAGTGATAACCCACCCTGTACCTTGACCAGACAACCACTGACACCCCAGAAACAGGTGAAATTTTCCTTTAAGATATCCTGCAGATATATTACAGAAGATAGAGAATGCAGACATACTACAAGAGATGGTTAGAGACTGCAGACATTCTACAGAAGATGCTTCTAGTCTAAGGTTCCAACTTTGCACCCATACATATACTAGGGGTAATTTAGACAGGAGCCAACAAACCTACCACCATTTTTTTTGAGAGTGGGAGGAAACTGGAGTACCTGTATGAAACCAGGGCAAGCACAGTAACTTAGTTGCTAGGCTTTCTGCAATGGGTGGTGCAGTGGTTTTATGGCTAGCACTTCTGCCTTGCAGCACTTGGGTCATGGGTTTAGATCCTGACCTTGACACTACCTGTGTGGAGTTTGTGTGTTTTCTCTGTCCTTGCAACTGTTTCCTCCCACACACAAAAGACATGGTGGAAGCTTAATTGTCTCCTGTGTAAATTCCCCCCAGTACATATGATATAGGGACTTATGAATATAGAAGCCTTGATGGCAGCAACTGATGAACTCTCCATTGAAACTTAACACATTGACTTCAAATCTCAATCTGGACTAAATTCATGCTCTTCAAATCTCCTGCAATACTGACCACATGCGCTTCAAAACTTGAGTGTAACTAAATCCATGCTCTTCAGTGACTGGCTGTCTCTCCTTGAGCCCCTCAAGTTCTCCTTTCCCTTCAGCAGACTCCGACAGACTCTCTTTTAGTAGCCTACACCTCCATATTAGTAACAGAGCCCTGTACCTGGAATATTATTTGTGAGGGAAGGGTAGCCTGAGACGTCCTCCCAAGTGGCACTTTGATTCTCGCTGCTACTAGGGTCACTGTATCCATTTTTCAAGACGCCTGTGTCTTCAGCATAGCTATTTCGGAGTGGACAAAAGCTGCACTCATTCCTCCATCTCCAAAGACAGAACCCGTTTTTGATTTTAGCATGAACTGGTATCAGTGATGGGGTCCATATTACTGATGTGGCTTCAACTTTCAGATGCAATTATCAGGGTAGAAGGAATCCCGGATGAGCCCCCAGATATAGTGCTCCCCCTTTAGGAGTTTCTTCATAGATGTGTCATTTTGTCACTCCCAATGATAACCCTCCCTGGACCCGACAACCAATAACACACCAGAAACAGTTGGAATGGTCTGTCGAAATATTCTGCAGATATATTAGAGAATAAAGAGAATGCAGACATACTACAGGAGATGGTCAGAGACTGAAGACATAGTACAGGAGATGGTCAGAGACTGCAGACATAGTACAGGAGATGGTCAGAGACTGCAGACATACTATTGGAGATGGTCAGAGACTGCAAACATACTACAGGAGATGGTCAGAGACTGCAGACATAGTACAGGAGATGGTCAGAGACTGCAGACATACTACTGGAGATGGTCAGAGACTGCAGACATACTACAGGAGATGGTCAGAGACTGCAAACATACTACAGGAGATGGTCAGAGACTGCAGACATAGTACAGGAGATTCTTATTGCTGAAGTGGTTAAGCTGAACCTCCAATTATCAGTCGGGGTTCAAAGTCATGGGTTCAAATCCCATGGCATCTCCTGCATGGAGTTTGCATGTTCTCCCTGTGCTTGCATGGGTTTCCTCCGGGTACTCCGGTTTCCTCCCACTTTCCAAAGACATGCTGGTAAGGTTAATTGGCTCCTGTCTAAATTGTCCCTAGTAGGAACCTTAGGCTCTAAGCATCTTGAGGGCAGGACTGATGTAAATGTGAGGTATAGGTCAATTGTCAGCACTTAATGATGACTTAGCAGTACAACTGTAAGTGTAAAAACTGATCAAATAATAGAAACATCAAACATGATCAGTATACAGGCTAGCACCTCATACCTCCAATGGAAGCACTTCAATGTGACAGACAATCTAAATGTATGCACTGAAAGCTCTAACCAAAGAAAACACAAGCACTTACAATAATAACTTGAACAGAATGCATGCCCCAGAGGGCGATGCTGCACTTGTGAGAAGGCACTTAGATCCCCCAATCAGTCCGAATGCCGAAACATCGCAGTAGCCCCAAATTCGGTTCCTTTTACATACAACAGGAGACGGTCAGAGACTGCAGATGTCCCACAGGACCAATATAACTATTTATATTCCATATCTGTGGGATCCTCTAGAAGCTGGAAATCGCAGTATAGACACCAGTGATCTCCACTAACTTCTGGCTCCCGTACCGATCAACTGCCCTGCCGCATTGTGAACACAGAAGGTCGGAAACTGGGCATGGGTGCCATTTAGTGATCCTTTTGCATTACCTCCATGAAAGCAAAGCATTTTCTGATTGGACCATTTGGAGAGCGTGACAACACTGTGCTGTCTCTCCACCTCTTCCAATCAGAAAGCCCTCTGCATTCATTGAGAAAACCCCGTCCACTACTCCACTGACACCATCCTCTCCTCTAATGAGACCGTTTTTTGCCCCACTGACACCATGCTCTGCCCTACAGACACTGACACCGTCTTCTGCCCTACTGCTATGGTATACTACTCTACTGACACTGTCCACTGCTCTACTGACACCGTCCTCTTCCCCACTGACCCTGTCTACAGCCCCATAGACAATGCCCACTGCCTTACTGACACTTTCCTGTATTCTACTGAAACCTTTTTGATGAACTGAGCGGTGTTGTGGAGAGGTAAGTACTTACACACTTCTTTTACAGGTACACTTTTCTAAGGAACTCTAGAACAATGTCAGGGTTACTCTATATTCCATCTAAAGTAATAAGCAGTAAAATGATGTGTAGCCTGACAGCTTGAGCTACAGTTAACCATGACATGGGTACGTCTCTTCTCTCCTTCTTTAGGGTAGGTACGTTAGGTGCTTGTAATAGAATTCTCACTAATAAAGTCCTTTGGACACCTAAATTGAGAAGAGTTCTTGTGTGAATACTATCAGCTTGAACAGGTACCACAGGCGAGAGGAATATCAGCTTGACTGAACTTTACCAAAAACAGGTGAAGTAGCTGGTCTCCTTGTCTGGACTTGTATCCTTCTTCTTCTACAAAGCCTTGTATCCGATGACAATTTGAACGTTGGTGGAGATCTCTCTCTCGAATGGCGGCACTCGATAAGGAGGTGCCTTAAGGTGTCTCTTTGAAGTATCAGGTGAGAGTCTTCTCAAAGGCTCAGTCCTTCCCCTCTTTTTTCTAGTATTATTTCTGGGATAGAAGATATTTGAAGTAGTCAACAACCTGACCGGCTCTCTCACCTGGAGTCCTCTGAAGTTTCTCTACCACTTCTGAAAGTTCTCCTTTCCCTTTCACAGACGCAGACAAACTAGTGGCTGTCACCTCCATAATTCTACCTGTTACCTTCTTTGTGGGCGTACTTTGAGACATCCTCCCAAGTGGCACTGTGATTCTCACTGCTACTAGGGTCACCATCTCCATTTATGAAGACACCCGGCATGGCTACCTCTGAATGGATACTAGCTGTACTCATTTGTTCATGTCCAACAGACAGTGTCTGTTCTTTGCATGAACTGGAATCAGGGATGGGGTCTATCTTACTGAGTTTGCTTGTATTTTCAAATGCAATAATCAGGGTCAGAATTAATCCCGGATGAGCCCCCACATACAGAGATTCTTCTCTAGGAGCAGGATGAT
Organism: Staurois parvus; assembly: GCF_062004578.1. Classification (NCBI taxonomy): domain Eukaryota; kingdom Metazoa; phylum Chordata; class Amphibia; order Anura; family Ranidae; genus Staurois; species Staurois parvus. The sequence goes on from NW_028319451.1 coordinate 142,296, forward strand.
AGATGGGTCCCCCCAGTGATAACCTACCCTGTACCTGGACCCGACAACCACTGACACCCCAGAAACAGGTGAAATGGTCTTTTTAGATATCCTGCAGATATATTACAGAAGATAGAGAATGCAGACATACTACTGGAGAGGGTTAGAGACTGCAGACATACTACAGAAGATGCTTCTAGTCTAAGGTTCCTACCTCAAACCCATACATGTACTAGGGGTAATTTAGACAGGAGCTAACTAACCTACCTCCATGCCTTTGGAGATTTGGAGGAAACTGGAGTTTCTGAAGGAAACTAATGCAAGCACAGTAGCTTAGTGGCTAGGCTTTCTGCAATGGGTGGTGCAGTGGCTTTAGTGGCTAGCACTTTCACCTTGCAGGACTTGGGTCATGGGTTTAGATCCTGACCTTGACACTACCTACATGGAGTTTGCATGTTATCCCTTTACTTGCAAGGGTTTCCTCCCACACTTCAAGGACATGCTGGTAGTTTAATTGGCTCCTGTCTAAATTCCCCCCAGTACTTATGATGTAGGGCCTTATGAATATAGAAATCTTGAGGGCAGCAACTGATGAACTCTCCACTGAAATTGAATACATAAAGTTCAAATCTCTAACTAGACTAAATTCATGCTCTTCAAGTCTCCAGCAATACTGACCACATGCGCTTCAAAACTTGAGTGTAATTAAATGCATGCTCTTTAGAGACTGGCTGTCTCTCCTTGAGCCCCTCAAGTTCTCCTTTCCCTTCAGCAGACTCCGACAGACTCTCTTTTAGTAGCCTACACCTCCATATTAGTAACAGAGCCCTGTACGTGGAATATTATTTGTGAGGGAAGGGTAGCCTGAGACGTCCTCCCAAGTGGCACTTTGATTCTCACTGTTACTAGGGTCACTGTATCCATCTTGGATAGCTATATCGGAGAGGTTATAAGCTGCACTCATTCTTCCATCTCCAACAGACGGGACCTGATTTCTTTCTTTGCACAAACTGGCATCAATAATGGGGTCCATCTTACTGATGTGGCTTGTACTTCCATATGCATTTCTCAGGGTAGATGGAATCCCGGATGAGCCCTCAAGTGAAAGGCCACCCCTCTTAGAGCTGCTTCATAGATGGTCATTTTGTCACTCCTAGTAATAAAATCTCATCCTGTACCTGGACCTGACAACCACTGACACACCAGAAACAGTTGAAATTGTCTTTCAAGATATGCCGTAGGCATAATACAAGAGATGGTCAGAGATTGCAGAAAAACTACAGGAGACAGTCAGAGACTGCAGACATACAACAAGAGATGGTCAAAGACTGCAGATATTTTACAGGAGACAGTCAGAGACTGCAGACATAGTACAGGAGATGGTCAGAGACTGCAGACATAGTACAGGAGATGGTCAGACACTGCAGACATAGTACAGGAGAAGGTCAGAGACTGCAGACATAGTACAGTAGATGGTAAGAGACTGCAGATACACTAAAGGAGATGCCTATTACTGAAGTGTTTAAGCTGAACCCCCAATTATCAGTCCATATCCCGGCCCGGTCACTACCTCCTGGGAGTTTTGGGTCTACACTAGCACAGTAGGTCTCTGTCTAGAGTTCGGGGGGTTTGTGGTTTTCCTTGTTTGTAATCATCAGACTGTTCTTGGTACATCCTATTTATCAATACAGTCAGCATTGCTTGAGTTGGTGTCTCTTTATTGATTGTCAGGGGTGTCTCCGAGTGCTACACATACAGCCAATCAGGCGTCCTCTCCCCAGGTTAGGCTCAGAGGGGGTTTCTCTACAGCGCCTCCTACAGGGGTGCACTACACTACCTCACATGCATACATGTACTAACGAGGGGCAATTTATAAATGAGCTGATTAACCTTCCAGCATGTCTGTGGACTGTGGGAGAGAACCGGAGGAAACCAGGGCAAGAACATAGCTTAGTGGTTAGCCAGTCTGCATGGGGCGGCACAGTGGCTTAGTGGCTAGCACTTCTGCCTTGCAGTAGTTGATTCATGGGTTCAAATTCCATGGCATCTCCTGTATGGAGTTTGCATGTTCTCCCTGTGCTTGCGTGGGTTTCCTCCGTGTACTCCGGTTTCCTCCCACATTCCAAAGACATGCTGGTAGGTTTAATTGGCTCCTGTCTAAATTGTCCCTAGTAGGAACCTTAGGCTCTAAGCATCTTGAGGGCAGGACTGATGTAAATGTGAGGTATAGGTCAATTGTCAGCACTTAACGATGACTTAGAAGTACAACTGTAAGTGTAAAAACTGATCAGATAATAGAAACATCAAACATGATCAGTATACAGGCTAGCACCTCATACCTCCAATGGAAGCACTTCAATGTGACAGACAATCTAAATGTATGCACTGAAAGCTCTAACCAAAGAAAACACAAGCACTTACAATAATTACTCTGAACAGAATGCATGCCCCAGAGGGCGATGCTGCACTTGTGAGAAAGCACTTAGATCCCTAGAACATCATACCTCCAATGGAAGCACTTCAAAGCAACAGACCATCTGCATGCGTGCCTGAGAGGGCAATGTATGCGCTGAGATCTCCAGCCAAACACAAGCACTTAAAATAACAACTTGAACAAAATGCATGCCCCAGAGGGCGATGCTGCACTTGTGAGAAGGCACTTAGATCCTCCAATCAGTCCCAATGCAGAAACATCGCAGTAGCCCCAAATTCGGTTCCTTTTACATACAACAGGAGACGGTCAGAGACTGCAGATGTCCCACAGGACCAATATAACTATTTATATTCCATATCTGTGGGATCCTCTAGAAGCTGGAAATCGCAGTATAGACACCAGTGATCTCCACTAACTTCCGGCTCCCGTACCGATCGACTGCCCTGCTAGAATTCTCACTAATAAAGTCCTTTAAGGCACCTAAATTGAGAAGAGTTCTTGTGTGAATACTATCAGCTTGAACAGGTACCACAGGCGAGAGGAATATCAGCTTGACTGAACTTTACCAAAAACAGTTGAAGTAGCTGATCTCCTTGACTGGACTTGTATCCTTCTTCTTCTACAAAGCCTTGTATCCGATGACAATTTGAACGTTGGTGGAGATCTCTCTCTCGAATGGCGGCACTCGATAAGGAGGTGCCTTAAAGTGTCTCTTTGAAGTATCAGGTGAGAGTCTTCTCAAAGGCTCAGTCCTTCCCCTCTTTTTTCTAGTATTATTTCTCGGATAGAAGCTATTTGAAGTAGTCAACAACCTGACCGACTCTCTCACCTGGAGTCCTCTGAAGTTTCTCTACCACTTCTGCAAATTCTCCTTTCCCTTCCACAGATGAAGACAAACTAGTGGCTTTCACCTCCATAATTGTACCTGTTACCTTCTTTGTGGGCGTACTTTGAGACATCCTCCCAAGTGGCACTGTGATTCTCACTGCTACTAGGGTCACCATCTCCATTTATGAAGACACCCGGCATGGCTACCTCTGAATGGATACTAGCTGTACTCATTTGTTCATGTCCAACAGACTGTATCTGTTCTTTGCATGAACTGGAATCAGGGATGGGGTCTATCTTACTGAGTTTGCTTGTATTTTCAAATGTAATAATCAGGGTCAGAATTAATCCCGGATGAGCCCCCACATACAGAGATACTTCTCTAGGAGCAGGATGATAGATGGGTCCCCCAGTGATAACCCACCCTGTACCTGGACCCGACAACCACTGACACCCCAGAAACAGGTGAAATGGTCTTTTTAGATATCCTGCAGATATATTACAGAAGATAGAGAATGCAGACATACTACTGGAGATGGTTAGAGACTGCAGCCATACTACAGAAGATGCTTCTAGTCTAAGGTTCCTACCTCCCACCCATACATAGTACATATGATGTAGGGGCTTATGAATATAGAAATCTTGAGGGCAGCAACTGATGAACTTTCCACTGAAATTGAACACAAACTTCAATTCTCTAACTAGACTAAATTCATGCTCTTCAAGTCTCCAGCAATACTGACCACATGCGCTTCAAAAATTGAGTGTTACTAAATGCATGCTCTTCAGTGACTGGCTGTCTCTCCTTGAGCCCCTCAAGTTCTCCTTTCCCTTCAGCAGACTCCGACAGACTCTCTTTTAGTAGCCTACACCTCCATATTTGTAACAGAGCCCTGTACCTGGAATATTATTTGTGAGGGAAGGGTAGCCTGAGACGTCCTCCCAAGTGGCACTTTGATTCTCACTGTTACTGGGGTCACTGTATCCATCTTGGATAGCTATATCGGAGAGGTTATAAGCTGCACTCATTCTTCCATCTCCAACAGACGGGACCTGTTTTCTTTTTTTGCACAAACTGGCATCAATAATGGGGTCCATCTTACTGATGTGGCTTGTACTTCCATATGCATTTCTCAGGGTAGATGGAATCCCGGATGAGCCCCCAAGTGAAAGGCTACCCCTCTTAGATCTGCTTCATAGATGGTCATTTTGTCACTCCTAGTAATAATATCTCATCCTGTACCTGGACCTGACAACCACTGACACACCAGAAACAGTTGAAATTGACTTTCAAGATATGCCGTAGGCATACTACAAGAGATGGTCAGAGACTGCAGAAAAACTACAGGAGACAGTCAGAGACTGCAGTCATAGTACAGGAGATGGTCAGAGACTGCAGATATTTTACAGGAGATAGTCACAGATTGCAGACATAGTACAGGAGATGGTCAGAGACTGCAGATATTCTACAAGAGATGGATATAGACTGCAGAAAAACTACAGGAGATGGTCAGAGATTGAAGACATACAACAAGAGATTGTCAGAGACTGCAGACATAGTACGGTAGATGATAAGAGACTGCAGATACACTAAAGGAGATGACCAGAGACTGCAGACATAGTACAGGAGATGCTTATTGCTGACGTGGTTAAGCTGAACCCCCAATTATCAGTCCATATCCCGGCCCAGTCACTACCTCCTGGGAGTTTTGGGTCTACACTAGCACAGTAGGTCTCTGTCTAGAGTTTGGGGTTTTGTGGTTTTCCTTGTTTGTTATCATCAGACTTTTCTTGGTACATCCTATTTATCAATACAGTCAGCATTGCTTGAGTTGGTGTCTCTTTATTGATTGTCAGGGGTGTGTCCGAGTGCCACACATACAGCCAATCAGGCGTCCTCACCCCAGGTTAGGCTCAGAGGGGGTTTCTCTACAGCGCCTCCTACAGGGGTGCACTACACTACCTCACATGCATACATGTACTAACGAGGGGCAATTTATAAATGAGCCGATTAACCTTCCAGCATGTCTGTGGACTGTGGGAGAGAACCGGAGTACCCGGAGGAAACCAGGGCAAGAACATACCTTAGTGGTTAGCCAATCTGCATGGGGCGGCACAGTGGCTTAGTGGCTAGCACTTCTGCCTTGCAGTAGTTGATTCATGGGTTCAAATCCCATGGCATCTCCTGTATGGAGTTTGCATGTTCTCCCTGTGCTTGCGTGGGTTTCCTCTGGGTACTCCGGTTTCCTCCCACATTCCAAAGACATGCTGGTAGGTTAATTGGCTCCTGTCTAAATTGTCCTTAGTAGGAACCTTAGGCTCTAAGCATCTTGAAGGCAGGACTGATGTAAATGTGAGGTATAGGTCAATTGTCAGCACTTAACGATGACTTAGCAGTACAACTGTAAGTGTAAAAACTGATCAGATAATAGAAACATCAAACATGATCAGTATACAGGCTAGCACCTCATACCTCCAATGGAAGCACTTCAATGTGACAGACAATCTAAATGTATGCACTGAAAGCTCTAACCAAAGAAAACACAAGCACTTACAATAATAACTTGAACAAAATGCATGCCCCAGAGGGCGATGCTGCACTTGTGAGAAGGCACTTAGACCCCCCAATCAGTCCCAATGCAGAACCATCACAGCAGCCCCAAATTCGGTCCCTTTTAAATACAACAGGAGACGGTCAGAGACTGCAGATGTTCCACAGGACCAATATAACTATTTATATTCCATATCTGTGGGATCCTCTAGAAGCTGGAAATCGCAGTATAGACACCAGTGATCTCCACTAACTTCCGGCTCCGTACCGATCGACTGCCCTGCCGCATTGTGAACACAGAAGGTCGGCCACTGGGCACGGGTGCCATTTAGTGACCCCTTTGAATTACCTCCATGAAAGCAAAGCATTTTCTGATTGGACAATTTAGAGAGTGTGACAACACTGTGCTGCCTCTCCACCTCTTCCAATCAGAAAGCCCTCTGCATTCATTGAGAAAACCCCATCCACTACTCTACTGACACCGTCCTCTGCCCTAATGAGACCGTTCTTTGCCCCACTGACACCATGCTCTGCCCTTCAGACACTGACACCGTCTTCTGCCCTACTGCTATGGTATACTACTCTACTGACACTGTCCACTGCTCTACTGACACCGTCCTCTTCCCCACTGACACTCTCTACTGCCCCATAGACACTGCCCACTGCCTTACTGACACTGTCCTGTACTCTACTGAAACCTTTTTGATGAACTGAACGGTGTTGTGGAGAGGTAAGTACTTACACACTTCTTTTACAGGTACAGCTTTTCTAAGGAACTCTAGAACAATGTCAGGGTTACTTTATATTCCATCTAAAGTAAAAAGCAGCAAAATGATGTGTAGCCTGACAGCTTGAGCTACAGTTAACCATGACATGGGTACGTCTCTTCTCTCCTTCTTTAGGGTAGGTACTTTAGGTGCTTGTAATAGAATTCTCACTAATAAAGTCCTTTGGGCACCTAAATTGAGAAGAGTTCTTGTGTGAATACTATCAGCTTGAACAGGTACCACAGGCGAGAGGAATATCAGCTTGACTGAACTTTACCAAAAACAGTTGAAGTAGCTGGTCTCCTTGTCTGGACTTGTATCCTTCTTCTTCTACAAAGCCTTGTATCTGATGACAATTTGAACGTTGGTGGAGATCTCTCTCTCAAATGGCGGCACTCGATAAGGAGGTGCCTGAAAGCGTCTCTTTGAAGTATCAGGTGAGAGTCTTCTCAAAGGCTCAGTCCTTCCCCTCTTTTTTCTAGTATTATTTCTTGGATAGAAGCTATTTGAAGTAGTCAACAACCTGACCGACTCTCTCACCTGGAGTCCTCTGAAGTTTCTCTACCACTTCTGCAAATTCTCCTTTCCCTTCCACAGACGCAGACAAACTAGTGGCTTTCACCTCCATAATTGTACCTGTTACCTTCTTTGTGGGCGTACTTTGAGACATCCTCCCAAGTGGCACTGTGATGCTCACTGCTACTAGGGTCACCATCTCCATTTATGCAGACACCCGGCATGGCTACCTCTGAATGGATACTAGCTGTACTCTTTTGTTCATGTCCAACAGACTGTGTCTGTTCTTTGCATGAACTGGAATCAGGGATGGGGTCTATCTTACTGAGTTTGCTTGTATTTTCAAATACAATAATCAGGATCAGAATTAATCCCGGATGAGCCCCCACATGCAGAGCTACTTCTGTAGGAGCAGCATGATATATGGGTCCCCCCAGTGATAACCCACCCTGTACCTGGACACGACAACCACTGAAACTCCAGAAACAGGTGAAATTGTCTTTTAAGATATCCTGCAGATATATTACAGAAGATAGAGAATGCAGACATACTACTGGAGATGGTTAGAGACTGCAGCCATACTACAGAAGATGCTTCTAGTCTAAGGTTCCTACCTCACACCCATACATATACTAGGGGTAATTTAGACAGGAGCCAACTATACTACCACCATGCCTTTGGAGATTTGGAGGAAACTGGAGTTCGTGGAGGAAGCCAATGCAAGCACAGTTGCTTAGTGGCTAGGCTTTCTGCAATGGGTGGTGCAGTGGCTTTAGTAGCTAGCACTTCCTCCTTGCAGAACTTGGGTCATGGGTTTAGATCCTGACCTTGACACTACCTACATGGAGTTTGCATGTTATCCCTTTACTTGCAAGGGTTTCCTGCCACACTTCAAGGACATGCTGGTAGTTTAATTGGCTCCTGACTAAATTCCCCCTAGTACATATGATGTAGGGGCTTATGAATATAAAAATCTTGAGGGCAGCAACTGATGAACTCTCCACTGAAATTGAACACATAAACTTCAAATCTCTAATTAGACTAAATTCATGCTCTTCAAGTCTCCAGCAATACTGACCACATGCGCTTCAAAACTTGAGTGTAACGTATGCATGCTCTTCAGTGACTGGCTGTCTCTCCTTGAGCCCCTCAAGTTCTCCTTTCCCTTCAGCAGACTCCGACAGACTCTCTTTTAGTAGCCTACACCTCCATATTAGTAACAGAGCCCTGTACCTGGAATATTATTTGTGAGGGAAGGGTAGCCTGAGACGTCCTCCCAAGTGGCACTTTGATTCTCACTGTTACTGGGGTCACTGTATCCATCTTGGATAGCTATATTGGAGAGGTTATAAGCTGCACTCATTCTTCCATCTCCAACAGACGGGACCTGTTTTCTTTTTTTGAAACAAACTGGCATCAATAATGGGGACCATCTTACTGATGTGGTTTGTACTTCCATATGCATTTCTCAGGGTAGATGGAATCCCGGATGAGCCCCCAAGTGAAAGGCTACCCCTCTTAGAGCTGCTTCATAGATGGTTATTTTGTCACTCCTAGTAATAATATCTCATCCTGTACCTGGACCTGACAACCACTGACACACCAGAAACAGTTGAAATTGTCTTTCAATATATGCCGTAGGCATACTACAAGAGATGGTCAGAGACTGCAGACATAGTACAGGAGATGCCTATAACTGACGTGGTTAAGCTGAACCCCCAATTATCAGTCCATATCCCGGCCCGGTCACTACCTCCTGGGAGTTCTGGGTCTACACTAGCACAGTAGGTCTCTGTCTAGAGTTCGGGGGGTTTGTGGATTTCCTTGTTTGTTATCATCAGACTGTTCTTGGTACATCCTATTTATCAATACAATCAGCATTGCTTGAGTTGGTGTCTCTTTATTGATTGTCAGGGGTGTGTCCGAGTGCTACACATACAGCCAATCAGGCGTCCTCACACCAGGTTAGGCTCAGAGGGGGTTTCTCTACAGCGCCTCCTACAGGGGTGCACTACACTACCTCATATGCATACATGTACTAATGAGTGGCAATTTAGAAATGAGCCGATTAACCTCCCAGCATGTCTGTGGAGTGTGGGAGAGAACCGGAGTACCTGGAGGAAACAGGACCTGGAAGATAGTGGAGGTCATTGTAGTAACGAGGTCTACTTCAGTGATTTCCAGCTTCTAGACGGATCCCACAGGTAGGTCACATACATACTTATACTGGTCCAAGCTGGAACAATGGAACCATGGAACATACAGTTAGGTCCATATATATTGGACAGAAGAACAATTTTTTATTTTTTCTGGTATTTACCAAAACATAATCAAGTTACAGTTCTATAATGGATATGGGCGGACAGTGCGCACTCTCAGGTGTAATTTGAGGGTATGTACATCCACATTGGGGGAAGGGTTTAGGAATTGCAGCTCTTAAGAGTAGCCATCCCCCCTTTTTCAAGGGACCAAAAGTAATTGGACAATTGAATCAGAAGCTGTTTCATGGCCAGGTGTGGGCTACTGCTTCCTTATTTCTTCATTTAGGTTCAAGGTAAAAGATCTGGAGATAATTCTAATGTGGTATTTGCATTTGGAATCTATTGCTGTGAACCGACATCACGCGTTCATAGGAGCTGTCCATGCAAGTTAAACAGGACATTGTAAAGCTTCAAAAATGAAACAAATCCATCACAGAGATCGCAGCAACATTAGGAGCGGCCAAATCAACAGTTTGGTCCATTCTGAGGAAAGAAGAACGCACTGGTGAGCTCAGCAACAGAAAAAGGCTTGGAGGTCCACGGAAGACAACAGTGGTGGATGATCGCAGGATCCTCTCTATGGTAAAGAAAAACCCATTCACAACATCTAGGCAACAACATCATTGTCAAAGTCTCCAAACAAGAGAAGATTTTACGAGAGCAAATACAGAGGGTTCACCACAAGGTGCAAACCATTCATAAGCCTCATGAATTAGACTTTGCCAAAAAAAAAAACTAAAAAAGCCGGACCAGTTCTGGAAAAGCATTCTTTGGACGGAAGAAACTAAGATGAATCTGTACCAGAATGATGGGAAGAAAAAAATGTGGAGAAGGCTTGGAACAGCTCATGATCCAAAGCACACAACGCCATCTGTAAACCATGGTGGAGGCAGTGTGATGGCATGGGCGGAGGCGGGGTGATGGCATGGGCGGAGGCAGTGTGATGGCATGGGCGGAGGCGGGGTGATGGCATGGGCGGGGGCAGTGTGATGGCATGGGCGGAGGCGGGGTGATGGCATGGGCGGAGGCAGTGTGATGGCATTGGTGGAGGCAGTGTGATGGCATGGGTGGAGGCGGGGTGATGGCATGGGCGGAGGCAGTATGATGGCATTGGTGGAGGCAGTGTGATGGCATGGGCGGAGGCAGTGTGATGGCATTGGTGGAGGCAGTGTGATGGCATGGGTGGAGACAGTGTGATGACATGGGTAGAGGCAGTGTGATGGCATGGGTGGAGGCAGTGTGATGGCATGGGCGGAGGCAGTGTGATGACATGGGTGGAGGCAGTGTGATTGCATGGGCAGAGGCAGTGTGATGGCATGGGCGGAGGCAGGGTGATGGCATTGGTGGAGGCAGTGTGATAGCATGGGTGGAGGCAGTGTGATGGCATGGGTGGAGGCAGGGTGATGGCATGGGCGGAGGCAGTGTGATGGCATGGGTGGAGGCAGTGTGATGGCATTGGTGGAGGCGGTGTGATGGCATGGGCATGCATGGCTTCCAGTGGCACTGGGTCATTGGTGTTTATTGATGATGTGAAAGAAGACAGAAGCATCCGGATGAATTCTGCCGTGTTTACAGATATACTGTCAGCCCAGATTCAGCCAAATGCAGCAAAGATGATTGGACGGCACTTCACAGTACAGATGAACAATAATCCAAAACACACTGCAAAAGCAACCCAGGAGCTTGTGAAGGAAAAGAAGAGGAATATTCTGCAATGGCTGAGTCAGTCACCTGATCTCAACCCCGTTGAGCATGCATTTCACTTGCTGAAGGCAAAAAAAAGGCAGAAAGACCTACAAACAAAGAACAACTGAAGTAGCTGCAGTTAGAGCCTGACAAAGCATCAGAAAGGAGGAAACCCAGTCTTTGGTCATGTCTATGGGTTCCGGACTTAAGCAAAGCATCAGAAAGGAGGAAACCCAGTCTTTGGTCATGTCCATGGGTTCCAGACTTCAGGCAAAGCATCAGAAAGGAGGAAACCCAGTCTTTGGCCATGTCCATGGGTTCCGGACTTAAGCAAAGCATCAGAAAGGAGGAAACCCAGTCTTTGGTCATGTCCATGGGTTCCGGACTTAAGCAAAGCATCAGAAAGGAGGAAACCCAGTCTTTGGTCATGTCCATGGGTTCCAGACTTCAGGCAAAGCATCACAAAGGAGCTGGGGCGGACTGACAACTCATGGGGCCCCTGGGCAATAGGGGATCATGGGGCCTCTCTGTCCTTGACCAAACTCAAAAAAGCCTATGAAAAAGGTACCAGGGGCATCTCATGGGGCCCCCTACTGACCACGGGCCCTCAGGCAGTGCCTGAGTTTCCAAATAGTCAGTCCGCCCCTGGAAAGGAGGAAACCCAGTCTTTGGTCATGTCCATGGGTTCCAGACTTCAGGCAAAGCATCAGAAAGGAGGAAACCCAGTCTTTGGTCATGTCCATGGGTTCCAGACTTCAGGCAAACATTGCCAGTAAAGGATTCTCAACAAAATATTAAAAATGAATATTTTATTTATGATTATATTCATTTGCCCAATTACTTTTGAGCTCCAGAAAATTGAGGGAATTGTGTATAAAAATGGTTGCAGCTCCTAAAATTTGTATTTGATGTTCAACCCCCTTGAATTAAAGCTGAAAGTCTGCACTTCAAATTCATTTGGATTGTTTCGTTTTAATTTATTCTGGTGGCATACAGAGCCAAATGTATGAAAACTGTGCCTGTGTCCAAATATATATGGACCCAACTGTATTACACAAGATGGTAAGAGACTGCAGACATAGTACAGGAGATGGTCAGAGACTGAAGCCATACTACAGGAGATGGTCAGAGACTGCAGACATAGTACAGGAGATGGTCAGAGACTGAAGCCATACTACAGGAGATGGTCAGAGACTGCAGACATAGTACAGAATATGATCAAAGATTACAGACATATTGCAGGAGATGGTCAGAGACTTCAAAAATACTACAGGAGATGGTCAGAGACTGCAGACTTAGTACAGAAGATGGTCAGAGACTGCAGACATGCTTCAGGAGATGGTCAGAGACTGCAGACAAACTACAGGAGATGGTCAGAGACTGCAGACATAGTACAGGAGATGCTTATTGCTGACGTGGTTAAGCTGAACCCCCAATTATCAGTCCATATCCCGGCCCGGTCACTACCTCCTGGGAGTTTTGGGTCTACACTTGTTTGTTATCATCAGACTTTTCTTGGTACATCCTATTTATCAATACAGTCAGCATTGCTTGAGTTGGTGTCTCTTTATTGATTGTCAGGGGTGTGTCCGAGTGCTACACATACAGCCAATCAGGCGTCCTCACACCAGGTTAGGCTCAGAGGGGGTTTCTCTACAGCGCCTCCTACAGGGGTGCACTACACTACCTCACATGCATACATGTACTAACGAGGGGCAATTTATAAATGAGCCGATTAACCTTCCAGCATGTCTGTGGACTGTGGGAGAGAATCGGAGTACCCGGAGGAAACCAGGGCAAGAACATACCTTAGTGGTTAGCCAATCTGCATGGGGCGGCACAGTGGCTTAGTGGCTAGCACTTCTGCCTTGCAGTAGTTGATTCATGGGTTCAAATCCCATGGCATCTCCTGTATGGAGTTTGCATGTTCTCCCTGTGCTTGCGTGGGTTTCCTCTGGGTACTCCGGTTTCCTCCCACATTCCAAAGACATGCTGGTAGGTTAATTGGCTCCTGTCTAAATTGTCCTTAGTAGGAACCTTAGGCTCTAAGCATCTTGAAGGCAGGACTGATGTAAATGTGAGGTATAGGTCAATTGTCAGCACTTAACGATGACTTAGCAGTACAACTGTAAGTGTAAAAACTGATCAAATAATAGAAACATCAAACATGATCAGTATACAGGCTAGCACCTCATACCTCCAATGGAAGCACTTCAATGTGGCAGACAATCTAAATGTATGCACTGAAAGCTCTAACCAAAGACAACAGGAGGGCGATGCTGCACTTGTGAGAAGGCACTTAGATTCCCCAATGCAGAAACATCACAGCAGCCCCAATTTCAGTTCCTTTTAAAAACAAAAATACAACAGGAGACGGTCAGAGACTGCAGATGTCCCACAGGACCAATATAACTATTTATATTCCATGTCTGTGGGATCCTCTAGAAGCTGGAAATCGCAGTATAGACACCAGTGATCTCCACTAACTTCCGGCTCCAGTACCGATCGACTGCCCTGCCGCATTGTGAACACAGAAGGTCGGCCACTGGGCACGGGTGCCATTTAGTGATTCCTTTGAATTACCTCCATGAAAGCAAAGCATTTTCTGATTGGACAATTTGGAGAGCGTGACAACACTGTGCTGCCTCTCCACCTCTTCCAATCAGAAAGCCCTCTGCATTCATTGAGAAAACCCCATCCACTGCTCTACTGACACCATCCTCTGCTCTAATGAGACCGTTCTTTGCCCCACTGACACCATGCTCTGCCCTACAGACACTGACTTCATCTTCTGCCCTACTGCTATGGTATACTACTCTACTGACACTGTCCACTGCTCTACTGACAGCGTCCTCTTCCCCACTGACACTGTCTTCTTCCCCATAGACACTGCCCACTGCCTTACTGACACTGTCCACTGCTCTACTGACACCGTCCTCTTCCCCACTGACACTGTCTACTGCCCCATAGACACTGCCCACTGCCTTACTCACACTGTCCAGTACTCTACTGAAACCTTTTTGATGAACTGAGCGGTGTTGTGGAGAGGTAAGTACTTACACACTTCTTTTACAGGTACAGCTTTTCTAAGGAACTCTAGAACAATGTCAGGGTTACTTTATATTCCATCTAAAGTAATAAGCAGCAAAATGATGTGTAGCCTGACAGCTTGAGCTACAGTTAACCATGACATGGGTACGTCTCTTCTCTCCTTCTTTAGGGTAGGTACGTTAGGTGCTTGTAATAGAATTCTCACTATAAAGTCCTTTGGGCACCTAAATTGAGAAGAGTTCTTGTGTGAATACTATCAGCTTGAACAGGTACCACAGGCGAGAGGAATATCAGCTTGACTGAACTTTACCAAAAACAGGTGAAGTAGCTGGTCTCCTTGTCTGGACTTGTATCCTTCTTCTTCTACAAAGCCTTGTATCCGATGACAATTTGAACGTTGGTGGAGATCTCTCTCTCGAATGGCGGCACTCGATAAGGAGGTGCCTTAAAGTGTCTCTTTGAAGTATCAAATGAGAGTCTTCTCAAAGGCTCAGTCCTTCCCCTCTTTTTTCTAGTATTATTTCTCGGATAGAAGCTATTTGAAGTAGTCAACAACCTGACCGGCTCTCTCACCTGGAGTCCTATGAAGTTTCTCTACCACTTCTGCAAGTTCTCCTTTCCCTTCCACAGATGCAGACAAACTAGTGGCTTTCACCTCCATAATTGTACCTGTTACCTTCTTTGTGGGCGTACTTTGAGACATCCTCCCAAGTGGCACTGTGATTCTCACTGCTACTAGGGTCACCATCTCCATTTATGAAGACACCCGGCATGGCTACCTCTGAATGGATACTAGCTGTACTCATTTGTTCATGTCCAACAGACTGTATCTGTTCTTTGCATGAACTGGAATCAGGGATGGGGTCTATCTTACTGAGTTTGCTTGTACTTTCTAATGTAATAATCAGGGTCAGAATTAATCCCGGATGAGCCCCCACATACAGAGCTACTTCCCTAGGAGCAGCATGATAGATGGGTCCCCCCAGTGATAACCCACCCTGTACCTGGACCCGACAACCACTGACACACCAGAAACAGGTGAGATTTTCCTTTAAGATATCCTGCAGATATATTACAGAAGATAAAGAATGAAGACATACTACTGGAGATGGTTAGAGACTGCAGACATACTACAGAAGATGCTTCTAGTCTAATGTTCCTACCTCACATCCATACATATACTAGGGGTAATTTAGACAGGAGCCATTTAACCTACCACCATTTTTTTTTGAGAGTGGGAGGAAACTGGAGTACCTGTATGAAACCAGGGCAAGCACAGTAGCTTAGTGGCTAGGCTTTCTGCAATGGGTGGTGCAGTCGATTTGTGGCTAGCATTTCCACCTTACAGCACTTGGGTCATGGGTTTAGATCCTGGCCATGACACCACCTACATGGAGTTTGTGTGTTTTCTCTGTCCTTGCAACTGTTTCCTCCCACACTCAAAAGACATGGTGGAAGCTTAATTGGCTCCTGTGTAAATTCCCCCCAATACATATGATGTAGGGACTTATGAATATAGAATCCTTGATGGCAGCAACTGATGAACTCTCCATTGAAAATTAACACATTGACTTCAAATATCAATCTGGACTAAATTCATGCTCTTCAAATCTCCAGCAATACTGACCACATGCGCTTCAAAACTTGAGTGTAACTAAATGCATGCTCTTCAGTGACTGGCTGTCTCTCCTTGAGCCCCTCAAGTTCTCCTTTCCCTTCAGCAGACTCCGACAGACTCTCTTTTAGTAGCCTACACCTCCATATTAGTAACAGAGCCCTGTACCTGGAATATTATTTGTGAGGGAAGGGTAGCCTGAGACGTCCTCCCAAGTGGCACTTTGATTCTCACTGTTACTAGGGTCACTGTATCCATTTTTCAAGATGCCTGTGTCTTCAGCATAGCTATTTCGGAGTGGACAAAAGCTGCACTCATTCCTCCATCTCCAAAGACAGAACCCGTTTTTGATTTTAGCATGAACTGGTATCAGTGATGGGGTCCATATTACTGATGTGGCTTCAACTTTCAGATGCAATTATCAGGGTAGAAGGAATCCCGGATGAGCCCCCAGATATAGTGCTCCCCCTTTAGGAGTTGCTTGATAGATGGGTCATTTTATCACTTCCAATGATAACCCTCCCTGGACCTGACAACCAGTGACACACAAGAAACAGATGGAATGGTCTGTCGAAATATTCTGCAGATAGAGAAGATAGAGAATGCAACCATACTACAGGAGATGGTCATAGACTGCAGACATAGAACATGAGATGGTCAGAGACTGCAGAATTACTACAGGAGATGGTCATAGACTGCAGACATAGTACATGAGATGGTCAGGGACTGCAGAATTACTACAGGAGATGGTCAGAGACTGCAGACATAGTACATGAGATGTTCAGAGACTGCAGAATTACTACTAGAGATGGTCAGAGACTGCAGACATAGTACAGGAGATGGTCAGAGACTGCAGACATAGTACAGGAGATGACCAGAGACTGCGGACATAGTACAGGAGATTCTTATTGCTGACGTGGTTAAGCTGAACCCCCAATTATCAGTCCATAACCCGGCCCGGTCACTACCTCCTGGGAGTTCTGGGTCTAAACTAGCACAGTAGGTCTCTGTCTAGAGTTCGGGGGGTTTGTGGTTTTCCATGTTTGTTATCATCAGACTGTTCTTGGTACATCCTATTTATCAATACTGTCAGCATTGCTTGAGTTGGTGTCTCTTTATTGATTGTCAGGGGTGTGTCCGAGTGCTACACATACAGCCAATCAGGCGTCCTCACCCCAGGTTAGGCTCAGAGGGGGTTTCTCTACAGCGCCTCCTACAGGGGTGCACTACACTATCTCGAGGGGCAATTTAGAAAGGTGCTGACTAACCTCCCAACATTTCTGTGGACTGTGGGAGAGAACCGGAGTACCCAGAGGAAACCAGTGCAAGAACATACCTTAGTGGCTAGCCTTTCTGCAGCGCAGTGGCTTAGTGGTTAGCACTACTGCCTTGCATTAGGTAAGTCATGGGTTCATATCCCATGGCACCTCCTGCATTGAGTTTGCATGTTCTCCCTGTGCTTGCGTGGGTTTCCTCCGGGTACTCCGGTTTCCTTCCACATTCCAAAGACTTGCTGGTAGTTTAATTAACTCCTATCTAAATTGTCCTTAGTAGGAACCTTAGGCTCTAAGCATCTTGAGGGCAGGACTGATGTAAATGTGAGGTATAGGTCAATTGTCAGCACTTAATGATAACTTAGCAGTACAACTGTAAGTGTAAAAATTGATTAGATAATAGAAACATCAAACATGATCAGTATACAGGCTAGCACCTCATACCTCATATGGAAGCACTTCAATGTGACAGACAATCTAAATGTATGCACTGAAAGCTCTAACCAAAGAAAACACAAGCACTTACAATGTCAGGCTAACAAAATGCATGCCCCAGAGGGCGATGCTGCACTTGTGAGAAGGCACTTAGATCCCCCAATCAGTCCCAATGCAGAAACATCGCAGCAGCCCCAAATTCGGTTCCTTTTAAAAATACAACAGGAGACGGTCAGAGACTGCAGATGTCCCACAGGACCAATATAACTATTTATATTCCATATCTGTGGGATCCTCTAGAAGCTGGAAATCGCAGTATAGACACCAGTGATCTCCACTAACTTCCGGCTCCCGTACCGATCGACTGCCCTAATAGAATTCCCACTAATAAAGTCCTTTGAGAACCTAAATTGAGAAGAGTTCTTGTGTGAATACTTTCAGCTTGAACAGGAACCACAGGCGAGAGGAATATCAGCTTGACTGAACTTTACCAAAAACAGGTGAAGTATCTGGTCTCCTTGTCTGGACTTGTATCTTTCTTCTTCTACAAAGCCTTGTATCCGATGACAATTTGAACGTTGGTGGAGATCTCTCTCTCGAATGGCGGCACTCGATAAGGAGGTGCCTTAAGGTGTCTCTTTGACGTATCAGGTGAGAATCCTCTCAAAGGCTCAGTCCTTCCCCTCTTTTTTCTTGTATTATTTCTCGGATAGAAGCTATTTGAAGTAGTCAACAACCTGACCGGCTCTCTTTTCTGGAGTCCTCTGAAGTTTCTCTACCACTTCTGCAAGTTCTCCTTTCCCTTCCACAGATGCAGACAAACTAGTGGCTTTCACCTCCATAATTGTACCTGTTACCTTCTTTGTGGGCGTACTTTGAGACATCCTCCCAAGTGGCACTGTGATTCTCACTGCTACTAGGGTCACCATCTCCATTTATGAAGACACCCGGCATGGCTACCTCTGAATGGATACTAGCTGTACTCATTTGTTCATGTCCAACAGACTGTATCTGTTCTTTGCATGAACTGGAATCAGGGATGGGGTCTATCTTATTGAGTTTGCTTGTACTCTCAAATGCAATAATCAGGATCAGAATTAATCCCGGATGAGCCCCCACATGCAGAGTTATTTCGCTAGGAGCAGCATGATAGATGGGTCACCCCAGTGATAACCCACCCTGTACCTGGACCCGACAACCACTGACACCCCAGAAACAGGTGAAATGGTCTTTTTAGATATCCTGCAGATATATTACAGAAGATAGCGAATGCAGACATACTACTGGAGATGGTTATAGTCTAAGGGTCCTACCTCACATCCATACATATACTAGGGGTAGTTTAGACAGGAGCCAACTATACTACCACCATGCCTTTGGAGATTTGGATAAAACTGGAGTTCGTGGAGGAAGACAATGCAAGCACAGTAGCTTAGTGGCTAGGCTTTCTGCAATGGGTGGTGCAGTGGCTTTAGTGGCTAGCACTTCCGCCTTGCAGAACTTGGGTCATGGGTTTAGATCCTGACCTTAACACTACCTACATGGAGTTTGCATGTTATCCCTTTATAGCAAGGGTTTCCTCCCACACTTCAAGGACATGCTGGTAGTTTAATTGGCTCCTGACTAAATTCCCCCTAGTACATATGATGTAGGGGCTTATGAATAAAGAAATCTTGAGGGCATCAACTGATGAACTTTCCACTGAAATTGAACACAAACTTCAAATCTCAATCTGGACTAAATTCATGCTCTTCAAGTCTCCAGCAATACTGACCACATGCGCTTCAACAATTGAGTGCAACTAAATGCATGCTCTTCAGTGACTGGCTGTCTCTCCTTCAGCCCCTCAAGTTCTCCTTTCCCTTCAGCAGACTCCGACAGACTCTCTTTTAGTAGCCTACACCTCCATATTAGTAACAGAGCCCTGTACCTGGAATATTATTTGTGAGGGAAGGGTAGCCTGAGGCGTCCTCCCAAGTGCCACTTTGATTCTCGCTGCTACTAGGGTCACTATATCCATTTTTCAAGACGCCTGTGTCTTCAGCATAGCTATTTCGGAGTGGACAAAAGCTGCACTCATTCCTCCATCTCCAAAGACAGAACCCGTTTTTGATTTTAGCATGAACTGGTATCAGTGATGGGGTCCATATTACTGATGTGGCTTGAAATTTTAGATGCAATTATCAGGGAAGAAGGAATCCCGGATGAGCCCCCAGATATAGTGCTCCCTCTTTAGGAGTTGCTTGATAGATGGGTCATTTTTGTCACTTCCAATGATAACCCTCCCTGGACTCGACAACCAATCACACACCAGAAACAGTTGGAATGGTCTGTCAATATATTCTGCAGATATATTAGAGAATAAAGAGAATGCAGCCATACTACAGGAGATGGTCAGAGACTGCAGACATAGTATATGAGATGGTCAGAGACTGCAGACATAGAACAGGAAATGGTCAGAGACTGCAGACATACTACTGGAGATGGTCTTAGACTGCAGACATACTACAGGAGATGGTCAGAGACTGCAGAAATACTACTGGAGATGGTCAGAGACTGCAGACATACTACAGGAGATGGTCAGAGACTGCAGACATACTACTGGAGATGGTCAGAGACTGCAGACATAGTACAGGAGATGACCAGAGACTGCAGGCATACAACAAGAGATGGTCAAAGACTGCAGATATTTTACAGGAGATGGTCAGAGACTGCAGACATAGTACAGGAGATGGTCAGAGACTGCAGACATAGTACAGGAGATGGTCAGACATGGTAGACATACAATAGGAGATGGTCAGAGACTGCAGACATAGTACAGGAGATGCCTATTACTGACGTGGTTAAGCTGAACCTCCAATTATCAGTCCATATCCCGGCCCGGTCACTACCTCCTGGGAGTTTTGGGTCTACACTAGCACAGTAGGTCTCTGTCTAGAGTTCGGGGGGTTTGTGGTTTTCCATGTTTGTTATCATCAGACTGTTCTTGGTACATCCTATTTATCAATATAGTCAGCATTGCTTGAGATGGTGTCTCTTTATTGATTGTCAGGGGTGTGTCCGAGTGCTACACATACAGCCAATCAGGCGTCCTCTCCCCAGGTTAGGCTCAGAGGGGGTTTCTCTACAGCGCCTCCTACAGGGGTGCACTACACTATCTCGAGGCGCAATTTAGAAAGGTGCTGACTAACATTCCAGCATTTCTGTGGACTGTGGGAGAGAACCGGAGTACCCGGAGGAAACCAGTGCAAGAACATACCTTAGTGGTTAGCCCTTCAGCACAGGGTGGCACAGTGGCTTAGTGGTTAGCACTACTGCCTTGCAGTAGGTAAGTCATGGGTTCATATCCCATGGCACGTCTTGCATGTTCTCCCTTTTCTTGCGTGGGTTTCCTCCGGGTACTCCGGTTTCCTCCCACATTCCAAAGATATGCTGGTAGGTTAATTGGCTCTTGTCTAAATTGTCCCTAGTAGGAACCTTAGGCTCTAAGCATCTTGAGGGCAGGACTGATGTAAATGTGAGGTATAGGTCAATTGTCAGCACTTAATGATGACTTAGCAGTACAACTGTAAGTGTAAAAACTGATCAGATAATAGAAACATCAAACATGATCAGTATACAGGCTAGCACCTCATACCTCCAATGGAAGCACTTCAACACAGCTCAAGCACTTCATAGCAACAGACAATCTATATGCGTGCCTGAGAGGGCAATGTATGCACTGAGATCTCCAGCCAAACACAAGCACTTACAATAATAACTTGAACAGAATGCATGCCCCAGAGGGCGATGCTGCACTTGTGAGAAGGCACTTAGATCCCCCAATCAGTCCCAATGCAGAAACATCGCAGCATCCCCAAATTCGGTTCCTATTAAAAATACAACAGGAGACGGTCAGAGACTGCAGATGTCCCACAGGACCAATATAACTATTTATATTCCATATCTGTGGGATCCTCTAGAAGCTGGAAATCGCAGTATAGACACCAGTGATCTCCACTAACTTCCGGCTCCCGTACCGATCGACTGCTCTGCTGCATTGTGAACACAGAAGGTCGGCCACTGGGCACAGGTGCCATTTAGTGACCTCTTTGCATTACCTCCATGAAAGCAAAGCATTTTCTGATTGGACAATTTGGAGAGCGTGACAACACTATGCTGCCTCTCCACCTCTTCCAATCAGAAAGCCCTCTGCATTCATTGAGAAAACCCCATCCACTACTCTACTGACACCATCCTCTCCTCTAATGAGACCGTTCTTTGCCCCACTGACACCATCCTCTGCTGTAATGAGACCGTTCTTTGCCCCACTGACACCATGCTCTGCCCTACAGACACTGACACCGTCTTCTGCCCTACTGCTATGGTATACTACTCTACTGACACTGTCCACTGCTCTACTGACATTGTCCTCTTCCCCACTGACACTGTCTTCTGCCCCATAGACACTGCCCACTGCCTTACTGACACTGTCCAGTACTCTACTGAAACCTTTTTGATGAACTGAGCGGTGTTGTGGAGAGGTAAGTACTTACACACTTCTTTTACAGGTACAGCTTTCTAAGGAACTCTAGAACAATGTCAGGGTTACTTTATATTCCATCTAAAGTAATAAGCAGCAAAATGATGTGTAGCCTGACAGCTTGAGCTACAGTTAACCATGACATGGGTACGTCTCTTCTCTCCTTCTTTAGGGTAGGTACGTTAGATGCTTGTAATAGAATTCTCACTAATAAAGTCCTTTGGGCACCTAAATTGAGAAGAGTTCTTGTGTGAATACTATCAGCTTGAACGGGTACCACAGGCGAGAGGAATATCAGCTTGACTGAACTTTACCAAAAACAGTTGAAGTAGCTGGTCTCCTTGTCTGGACTTGTATCCTTCTTCTTCTACAAAGCCTTGTATCCGATGACAATTTGAACGTTGGTGGAGATCTCTCTCTCGAATGGCGGCACTCGATAAGGAGGTGCCTTAAAGTGTATCTGTGAAGTATCAGGTGAGAGTCTTCTCAAAGGCTCAGTCCTTCCCCTCTTTTTTCTTGCATTATTTCTTGGATAGAAGCTATTTGAAGTAGTCAACAACCTGACCGGCTCTCTCACCTGGAGTCTTCTGAAGTTTCTCTACCACTTCTGCAAGTTCTCCTTTCTCTTCCACAGATGCAGACAAACTAGTGGCTTTCACCTCCATAATTGTACCTGTTACCTTCTTTGTGGGCGTACTTTGAGACATCCTCCCAAGTGGCACTGTGATTCTCACTGCTACTAGGGTCACCATCTCCATTTATGAAGACATCCGGCATGGCTACCTCTGAATGGATACTAGCTGTACTCATTTGTTCATGTCCAACAGACTGTATCTGTTCTTTGCATGAACTGGAATCAGGGATGGGGTCTATCTTACTGAGTTTGCTTGTATTTTCAAATGTAATAATCAGGGTCAGAATTGATCCCGGATGAGCCCCCACATACAGAGCTACTTCCCTAGGAGCAGCATGATAGATGGGTCCTCCCAGTGATAACCCACCCTGTACCTGGACCCGACAACCACTGACACCCCAGAAACAGGTGACATTGTCTTTTAAGATATCCTGCAGATATATTACAGAAGATAGAGAATGCAGAAATACTACTGGAGATGGTTAGAGACTGCAGACATACTACAGAAGATGCTTATAGTCTAATGTTCCTACCTCACACCCATACATATACTAGGGGTAATTATTACAGGAGCTAGCTAACCTACCATCATGCCTTTGGAGATTTGGAGGATACTGGAGTTCCTGGAGAAAACCAATGCAAGCACAGTAGCTTAGTGGCTAGGCTTTCTGCAATGGGTGGTTCAGTGGCTTTAATGGCTAGCACTTCCGCCTTGCAGAACTTGGGTCATGGGTTTAGATCATGATCTTGACACTACCTATATGGAGTTTGCATGTTATCCCTATACTTGCAAGGGTTTCCTCCCACACTTCAAGGACATGCTGGTAGTTTAATTGGCTCCTGACTAAATTCCCCCTAGTACATATGATGTAGGGGCTTATGAATATAGAAGCCTTGATGGCAGCAACTGATGAACTCTCCACTGAAATTGAACACATAAACTTCAAATCTCTAACTAGACTAAATTCATGCTCTTCAAGTCTCCAGCAATACTGACCACATGCGCTTCAAAACTTGTGTGTAACTAAATGCATGCTCTTCAGTGACTGGCTGTCTCTCCTTGAGCCCCTCAAGTTCTCCTTTCCCTTCAGCAGACTCCGACAGACTCTCTTTTAGTAGCCTACACCTCCATATTAGTAACAGAGCCCTGTACCTGGAATATTATTTGTGAGGGAAGGGTAGCCTGAGACGTCCTCCCAAGTGGCACTTTGATTCTCACTGTTACTGGGGTCACTGTATCCATCTTGGATAGCTATATCGGAGAGGTTATAAGCTGCACTCATTCTTCCATCTCCAACAGACGGGACCTGTTTTCTTTTTTTGCACAAACTGGCATCAATAATGGGGTCCATCTTACTGATGTGGCTTGTACTTCCATATGCATTTCTCAGGGTAGATGGAATCTCGGATGAGCCCCCAAGTGAAAGGCTACCCCTCTTAGAGCTGCTTCATAGATGGTCATTTTGTCACTCCTAGTAATAATATCTCATCCTGTACCTGGACCTGACAACCACTGACACACCAGAAACAGTTGAAATTGTCTTTCAAGATATGCCGTAGGCATACTACAAGAGATGGTCATAGACTGCAGAAAACCTACAGGAGACAGTCAGAGACTGCAGACATACAACAAGAGATGGTCAGAGACTGCAGATATTTTACAGGAGACAGTAAGAGACTTCAGACATAGTACAGGAGATGGTCAGAGACTGCAGA
The DNA here is from genome assembly GCF_062004578.1 of Staurois parvus. Taxonomy (NCBI): domain Eukaryota; kingdom Metazoa; phylum Chordata; class Amphibia; order Anura; family Ranidae; genus Staurois; species Staurois parvus. The sequence goes on from NW_028319451.1 coordinate 166,565, forward strand.
CATAGTACAGGAGATGGTCAGAGACTGCAGATATTCTACAAGAGATGGTTATAGACTGCAGAAAAACTACAGGAGATGGTCAGAGATTGAAGACATACAACAAGAGATCGTCAAAGACTGCAGACATAGTACAGTAGATGGATAGAGACTGCAGATACACTAAAGGAGATGCCTATTACTGAAGTGGTTAAGCTGAACCCCCAATTATCAGTCCATATCCCGGCCCGGTCACTACCTCCTGGGAGTTTTGGGTCTACACTAGCACAGTAGGTCTCTGTCTAGAGTTCGGGGGGTTTGTGGTTTTCCTTGTTTGTTATCATCAGACTGTTCTTGGTACATCCTATTTATCAATACAGTCAGCATTGCTTGAGTTGGTGTCTCTTTATTGATTGTCAGGGGTGTGACCGAGTGCTACACATACAGCCAATCAGGCGTCCTTACCCCAGGTTAGTCTCAGAGGGGGTTTCTCTACAGCGCCTCCTACAGGGGGGCACTACACTACCTCACATGCATACATGTACTAACGAGGGGCAATTTATAAATGAGCCGATTAACCTTCCAGCATGTCTGTGGACTGTGGGAGAGAAACGGAGTACCCGGAGGAAACCAGGGCAAGAACATAGCTTAGTGGTTAGCCAATCTGCATGGGGCGGCACAGTGGCTTAGTGGCTAGCACTTCTGTCTTGCAGTAGTTGGTTCATGGGTTCAAATCCCATGGCATCTCCTGTATGGAGTTTGCATGTTCTCCCTGTGCTTGCGTGGTTTTCCTCCGGGTACTCTGGTTTCCTCCCACATTCCAAAGACATGCTGGTAGGTTAATTGGCTCCTGTCTAAATTGTCCCTAGTAGGAACCTTAGGCTCTAAGCATCTTGAGGGCAGGACTGATGTAAATGTGAGGTATAGGTCAATTGTCAGCACTTAATGATGACTTAGCAGTACAACTGTAAGTGTAAAAACTGATCAGATAATAGAAACATCAAACATGATCAGTATACAGGCTAGCACCTCATACCTCCAATGGAAGCACTTCAATGTGACAGACAATCTAAATGTATGCACTGAAAGATCTAACCAAAGAAAACACAAGCACTTACAATAATTACTCTGAACAGAATGCATGCCCCAGAGGGCGATGCTGCACTTGTGAGAAGGCACTTAGATCCCCCAATCAGTCCCAATGCAGAAACATCGCAGTAGCCCCAAATTTGGTTCCTTTTAAATACAACAGGAGACGGTCAGAGACTGCAGATGTCCCACAGGACCAATATAACTATTTATATTCCATATCTGTGGGATCCTCCAGAAGCTGGAAATCGCAGTATAGACACCAGTGATCTCCACTAACCTCCGGCTCCCGTACCGATCGACTGCCCTGCCGCATTGTGAACATGTCAGGCACGGCTATGGAACGGACAGGTAGGCCTAGTGGCAGGGTAACGCACTGGCTGACGACAACCACCACCAACAGACCGAAGTCCCTCAGGGCGCAGAGTCTAAGTCCCAGGCTGCCCTTCACCAGGGCCCCTCATGGTGGGGATGGACTTGACGCAGCCAGGAACCAGGTCACGGCCCCCGAGACACCCCGGCTGTGGTAATGGCAGTACCTCCTCCTCAAGGGCTCCTCCCCCTCCGCGGCTCAACAAAAGGTTTCCGAGGAAAGCGGGTATGAAAAGCGCGGAGGAGAGCAAGAGCATGGACATCCATGGAAGGAACCCAGGAACACTCCTCGGGACCATAACCGCGCCAATGAACCAGGAACTGTAATCAACCGCGCACCAATCGAGAGTCCAGGATCCGGCTCATCTCATACTCCTCATGACCGTCAACCCAAATGGGACGGGGCCGAGGCAGAGAGGTAGTGAAGCGATTGCAGATCAGAGGTTTCAACAGTGATACATGAAAGATATTGGAGATCCGCATCCCAGGTGGAAGGGCAAGGGCATAGGTCACCGGATTCACCTTGCGGAGAATGTCAAAAGGACCGACAAAACGGGGAGCTAGTTTGGGTGTGGGCACCCGAAGATTGAGGTTACGAGTAGACAACCACACCCGATCGCCGACCTGGTATGAAGGAGCGGACAACCGTCTGCGATCAGCCTGGAACTTCTGACACTGAGCCGAGTCCCTCAAAGCCCTCTGGATCTGCCCCCATGAAGAACGCAGGGCAGCAAGATGGTTCTCCACAGCCGAAATGTCCTGTGGTGAGAACCTCTCAGGTAATACCGCGGGTTGGTACCCATAGTTGTCCATGAAGGGAGACATCCCGGAGGAGGAGTTGACCGCTGAGTTCCTGGCAAACTCTGCCCAAGGCAGGAGATCGGCCCAATCGTCCTGATGGTCCGAGATATAACACCGAAGGAATTGTTCTAAGGCCTGATTGGAACGCTCCGCAGCCCCATTGGACTGCGGGTGGTAGGCTGAAGAAAAGGAGAGACTAATACCCAACTGGGAGCAGAAGGCGCGCCAGAATCTGGACACGAACTGACTCCCGCGGTCCGAGACAATCACCTTGGGCAACCCATGCAGGCGAAAAATCTCCCTGGAAAAGACCGTGGCCAGTTCTTGCGCTGTTGGTAATTTCCTGAGTGGAATACAATGGCACATTTTGGAAAAACGATCGACGACCATGAGAATGACCGTATGACCCCGAGACACCGGGAGGTCTACAATAAAGTCCATGCCCAGGTGTGACCAAGGACGCTCCCCATTGGGAATGGGTTGCAGAAGACCCATTGGAAGATGCCGTGGAGACTTATTCTGGGCACAGATCGAACATGCCGCTACATAAGAGGCAATGTCAGCACGGAGAGTTGGCCACCAGAACAACCGAGAGACGACCCAAGACAACTGGTTCCTCCCCGGATGCCCGGCAGTTTTGGAGTTATGGTAAGTACGCAGCAGATGGGTGCGCAACCTCTCGGGTACAAAACATCTACCCTCCGGTCTCTCGGGAGGAGCGTCAGTTTGAGCCGCCAAAATCTGCTCCCCAAGGGGAGAAGTCAGACTGGTGCGAATGGCAGCCAGGATCTGATCTGGAGGTATGACCGAGGTTGGCTCAGAGTCCTCCCTGGACAACTCAGAGTATTGCCGCGATAATGCATCAGCCTTGACATTCTTGGAACCAGGCAAATAGGAGACCACATAGTTGAACCGCGACAAGAACAAGGCCCATCTGGCCTGACGGGGTGTCAATCTTTTGGCCTCCGAAAGATAAGTCAGATTCTTATGATCGGTAAGAATGAGGACCGGAACCGTGGAGCCCTCGAGCAGGTGCCTCCATTCCTTGAGAGCCAGAATGATTGCCAACAACTCCCTGTCTCCAATCTGGTAGTTGCACTCTGCAGAGGAAAGCTTCCTGGAGTAGAACCCACAGGGAAGTAGGGGTCCATCGGGCGACCGACGTTGAGACAGGAGAGCGCCTACTCCCGTCTCGGATGCATCGACCTCAAGGACGAAGGGCAATCCAGGATTGGGATGAGACAGTATCGGAGCCGAAGAGAAGGCGGATTTCAGAGCCTCGAAAGCTACGATGGCCTCGGATGACCACTCGTGAGGATTACTGCCCTTCTTGGTTAGGTCTGAGAGAGGCTTTGCCAGCGTGGAGAAGTTCCTGATGAACTTCCGATAGTAGTTGGCAAAACCCAAAAAGCGCTGAATGGGCCAAAGACCATTGGGACGAAGCCACTGCAGAACCGCTGAAACCTTCTGAGGGTCCATGGAGAATCCCTCCGCAGATATGATGTAGCCTAAAAAGGCAACTTGGGATCGATGGAATTCACACTTCCCAAGTTTACAAAAAAGTTCGTTCTCATGTAATCGTTGCAGCACCTGCTTGACATCCTGGATATGGGACTCCATGGAGGCAGAGTAAACCAGGATGTCATCCAAGTAAACTACCACGCACTGCTGCAACAAATCACGAAGGACATCATTTATGAATTCCTGAAAAACTGCGGGCGCGTTACACAACCCGAAGGGCATCACCAGGTATTCGTAGTGGCCGGTTCTGGTGTTAAACGCGGTCTTCCACTCATCCCCCTGTTTGATCCGTACGAGGTTGTACGCCGCCCTAAGGTCAAGTTTGGTAAAGACTGTTGCCCCCTTAAGGCGGTCGAACAACTCAGTAATCAAGGGAATCGGGTATGCATTCTTAGTGGTGATTCGATTGAGACCCCTATAATCAATGCAAGGCCTCAATTCACCACCCTTCTTCTTTACAAAGAAAAAGCCCGCTCCTGCTGGGGAAGTAGACTTATGAATGTGCCCCCGGGAAAGCGCATCCGCATCGTACTCCTCCATGGCTTTATTCTCCGCAACCGAGAGAGGGTACACCCTGCCACGTGGAGGAGTGGCACCGGGTAGCAAGGATATGGCGCAGTCGTAAGGACGATGAGCAGGTAAGGCACCAACGCGTACCTTATCAAACACGTCCTGGTACTCCCCATAATCAGTGGGCAACGCAGGGTCCGAGAAGGCACACAACACCTTAACCGGCCCACGGATGCACCCGGCCCCACACTGTGGAGACCACGAGAGAATCTCGGCCGTTCGCCAATTAAAGGTTGGATTGTGTGTCTGGAGCCAGGGATACCCCAAAACCACCGAATAGTGCGGAGAAGAAATAACCTGGAAACAGGCCAACTCCCTGTGAACAGCCCCAATAGCTACTTTAACTGGCATAGTCCCGTGGGTAACCTGCGGTGGTTGCAGGGGCCTGCCATCTATCGCCTCGAGAACCAATGGGGTAACTCGAGCCTGCAGGGGAATGGAGTGCTGGGCAGCAAACGAGCTGTCCATAAACAACCCGCCGGCCCCAGAATCTACCAACGCCTGGGCCGTCATCGAGCCCTCCGCCCAAGAGAGGACAACGGTGATCAGTGGCTTATCCCTGCGGAACGCCGGGGACGAGGAGACTCCACCCAAGATCTGTCCCCGACAGGATCTCAGGTGCGAGCGTTTCCCGGACGGACCGGACAGGACTGCCGAAAGTGCCCACCAAGACCACAGTACAGGCAGCGACCCTCCCGACGCCTAGCGGCCCGCTCTCCCTCGGAAAGGCGAGCAAACCCCAGTTGCATGGGCTCGCCACCAGACAATCTATCCCCAGGAGGCGTGGGAGGAGAGGGAGAAATGGGTGGGACAGAAAACGCAGGTGCCAGTCGATTGGAAGGCCTCCGCAGGCGTTCCTTGAGTGAAGGCCTCTACCTGAGCCTGGTATCAATCAGGATCAGGAAGGAAATTAGTGCTTCCAGCTCCACAGGCAATTCCTTGGCTGCGATCTCGTCCTTCAATGCATCAGAAAGACCCTGAGAAAACGCAGCCACCAGAGCCTCATTGTTCCAACCCACCTCTGCTGCCAGGGTACGAAACTCTATGGCGTACTCGGCCACGGTCCGTGAACCCTGATGCATAGACATGAGCAGCTTGGCAGCCGAGGCGGAGTGAGCCGGTACGTCGAATACCCTACGGAAGGCATCGACAAAACCGGAAAACTCGTGAATCACTGGGCCATTCCTCTCCCATAAGGGATTCGCCCAGGCCAAGGCCTTGTCTGAGAGTAGCGATATTAGGAAACCCACCTTTGACCTCTCAGTCGGAAAAGCGTGGGGTATTAATTCGAAGTAAATCCCCACCTGGTTGAGGAACCCAAGACACTGACTCGGCTCACCCCCAAAGCGCTGTGGGGCTGAACCAGTCATACATCTGGGCGCTGCGGGTGCCGCAGCAGCCGCGGCGGTAGGCGCAACAAGCGGAACAGCAGCGGGAGCGACAACCAGAGTGACAACCGGTCTAATTACACCAGGAGTAAGGTGTGCGGTGCGTGCCAGCAGAGTTTGCAACGCCTGAGCGAACTGATCCAACAGGAGATCCTGTTGATCCAGTCTGGCGACCAACATTGGAAGTGAAGGCGTACCTGCACCGTCAGGATTCATGGCACTTGTGTAATGTCAGGCACGGCTATGGAACGGACAGGTAGGCCTAGTGGCAGGGTAACGCACTGGCTGACGACAACCACCACCAACAGACCGAAGTCCCTCAGGGCGCGGAGTCTAAGTCCCAGGCAGCCCTTCACCAGGGCCCCTGATGGTGGGAATGGACTTGACGCAGCCAGGAACCAGGTCGCGGCCCCTGAGACACCCCGGCTGCGGTAATGGCCGCCGCCAATGGCGTGTAGCTGGTGAGAATGACAATAGCGTAGTCAGGCAAGCCGGGTCGACAACAACGGGACAAACAGTACAGAACAGTAGACAGAGAATCACAGGTCACGGGCCGGGTTCAGCAACGGAAGGTCAGATCGAAGGAAAACACAGAGAATGGTCTTAGTCACAAGCCGAGTCAGAATACCAGAAGAGTCACGAACGTATACACAGAGCTGTAGCAAGACAAAGACACAAGTGCAAAGAGCATGTGCGGATCACAGGCTTATATGTACTCAGCCACACCCCTCTGGGGGATGGACCTCAGAGACCTGAAGGCATAAAAGCTTCCCACCATGCTCAGCAGAAATCCAAGATGGATGCCAGCACATGGAGTAACATAACCTCTGGGAAAAAGTAGGACAAAGCATTTCCTGATTGGACAATTTGGAGAGCGTGACAACACTGTGCTGCCTCTCCATCTCTTCCAATCAGAAAGCCCTCTGCATTCATTGAGAAAACCCCGTCCACTGCTCTACTGACACCATCCACTGCTCTACTGACACCGTCCTCTGCTCTATTGACACCATCTTCGGCCCTAATGAGACCGTTCTTTGCCCCACTGACACCATGCTCTGCCCTACAGACACTGACACCGTCTTCTGCCCTATCGCTATGGTATACTACTCTACTGACACTGTCCACTGCTCTACTGACACCGTCCTCTTCCCCACTGACACTGTCTTCTGCCCCATAGACACTGCCCAATGCCTTACTGACACTGTCCAGTACTCTACTGAAACCTTTTTGATGAACTGAGCGGTGTTGTGGAGAGGTAAGTACTTACACACTTCTTTTACAGGTACAGCTTTTCTAAGGAACTCTAGAACAATGTCAGGGTTACTTTATATTCCATCTAAAGTAATAAGCAGCAAAATGATGTGTAGCCTGACAGCTTGAGCTACAGTTAACCATGACATGGGTACGTCTCTTCTCTCCTTCTTTAGGGTAGGTACGTTAGGTGCTTGTAATGGAATTCTCACTAATAAAGTCCTTTGGGCACCTAAATTGAGAAGAGTTCTTGTGTGAATACTATCAGCTTGAACAGGTACCACAGGCGAGAGGAATATCAGCTTGACTGAACTTTACCAAAAACAGGTGAAGTAGCTGGTCTCCTTGTCTGGACTTGTATCCTTCTTCTTCTACAAAGCCTTGTATCCGATGACAATTTGAACGTTGGTGGAGATCTCTCTCTCGGATGGCGGCACTCGATAAGGAGGTGCCTTAAGGTGTCTCTTTGACGTATCAGATGAGAGTCTTCTCAAAGGCTCAGTCCTTCCCCTTTTTTTTCTAGTATTATTTCTCGAATAGAAGCTATTTGAAGTAGTCAACAACCTGACCGGCTCTCTCACCTGGAGTCCTATGAAGTTTCTCTACCACTTCTGCAAATTCTCCTTTCCCTTCCACAGATGCAGACAAACTAGTGGCTGAACCTCCAATTATCAGTCCATATCCCGGCCCGGTCACTACCTCCTGGGAGTTTTGGGTCTACACTAGCACAGTAGGTCTCTGTCTAGAGTTCGGGGGGTTTGTGGATTTCCTTGTTTGTTATCATCAGACTGTTCTTGGTACATCCTATTTATCAATACAGTCAGCATTGCTTGAGTTGGTGTCTCTTTATTGATTGTCAGGGGTGTGTCCGAGTGCTACAAATACAGCCAATCAGGCGTCCTCACCCCAGTTTAGGCTCAGAGGGGGTTTCTCTACAGCGCCTCCTACAGGGGGGCACTACACTACCTCACATGCATACATGTACTAACGAGGGGCAATTTATAAATGAGCCGATAAACCTTCCAGCATGTCTGTGGACTGTGGGAGAGAAACGGAGTACCCGGAGGAAACCAGTGCAAGAACATAGCTTAGTAGTTAGCCAATCTGCACAGGGCGGCACAGTGGCTTAGTGGCTAGCACTTCTGCCTTGCAGTAGTTGATTCATGGGTTCAAATCCCATGGCATCTCCTGTATGGAGTTTGCATGTTCTCCCTGTGCTTGCGTGGGTTTCCTCCGGGTACTCCGGTTTCCTCCCACATTCCAAAGACATGCTGGTAGGTTAATTGGCTCCTGTCTAAATTGTCCCTAGTAGGAACCTTAGGCTCTAAGCATCTTGAGGGCAGGACTGATGTAAATGTGAGGTATAGGTCAATTGTCAGCACTTAATAATGACTTAGCAGTACAACTGTAAGTGTAAAAACTGATCAGATAATAGAAACATCAAACATGATCAGTATACAGGCTAGCACCTCATACCTCCAATGGAAGCACTTCAATGTGACAGACAATCTAAATGTATGCACTGAAAGCTCTAACCAAAGAAAACACAAGCACTTACAATAATAACTTGAACAAAATGCATGCCCCAGAGGGCGATGCTGCACTTGTGAGAAAGCACTTAGATCCCTAGCACATCATACCTCCAATGGAAGCACTTCAAAGTGACAGACGATCTACATGTGTGCCTGAGAGGGCAATGTATGCGCTGAGATCTCCAGCCAAACACAAGCACTTAAAATAACAACTTGAACAAAATGCATGCCCCAGAGGGTGATGCTGCACTTGTGAGAAGGCACTTAGATCCCCCAATCAGTCCCAATGCAGAAACATCGCAGTAGCCCCAAATTCGGTTCCTTTTAAATACAACAGGAGACGGTCAGAGACTGCAGATGTCCCACAGGACCAATATAACTATTTATATTCCATATCAGTGGGATAATATAGAAGCTGGAAATCGCAGTATAGACACCAGTGATCTCCACTAACTTCCGGCTCCCGTACCGATCGACTGCACTAATAGAATTCTCACTAATAAAGTCTTTTGGGCACCTAAATTGAGAAGAGTTCTTGTGTGAATACTATCAGCTGGAACAGGTACCACAGGCGAGAGGAATATCAGCTTGACTGAACTTTGCCAAAAACAGTTGAAGTAGCTGGTCTCCTTGACTGGACTTGTATCCTTCTTCTTCTACAAAGCCTTGTATCCGATGACAATTTGAACGTTGGTGGAGATCTCTCTCTCGAATGGCGGCACTCGATAAGGAGGTGCCTTAAGGTGTCTATTTGAAGTATCAGGTGAGAGTCTTCTTAAAGGCTCAGTCCTTCCCCTCTTTTTTCTTGTACTATTTCTCGGATAGAAGCTATTTGAAGTAGTCAACAACCTGACCGGCTCTCTCACCTGGAGTCCTCTGAAGTTTCTCTACCACTTCTGCAAATTCTCCTTTCCCTTCCACAGATGCAGACAAACTAGTGACTTTCACCTACATAATTGTACCTGTTACCTTCTTTGTGGGCGTACTTTGAGACATCCTCCCAAGTGGCACTGTGATTCTCACTGCTACTAGGGTCACCATCTCCATTTATGAAGACACCCGGCATGGCTACCTCGGAATGGATACTAGCTGTACTCATTTGTTCATGTCCAACAGACTGTATCTGTTCTTTGCATGAACTGGAATCAGGGATGGGGTCTATCTTACTGAGTTTGCATGTATTTTCAAATGCAATAATCAGGATCAGAATTAATTCTGGATGAGCCCCCACATGGAGAGCTATTTCTCTAGGAGCAGGATGATAGATGGGTCCCCCAGTGATAACCCACCCTGTACCTGGACCCGACAACCACTGACACCCCAGAAACAGGTGAAATGGTCTTTTTAGATATCCTGCAGATATATTACAGAAGATAGAGAATGAAGACATACTACTGGAGATGGTTAGAGACTGCAGCCATACTACAGAAGATGCTTCTAGTCTAAGGTTCCTACCTCACACCCATACATGTACTAGGGGTAGTTTAGACAGGAGCCAACTATACTACCACCATGCCTTTGGAGATTTGGATAGAACTGGAGTTCGTGGAGGAAGCCAATGCAAGCACAGTAGTGGCTAGCACTTCCGCCTTGCAGAACTTGGGTCATGGGTTTAGATCTTGACCTTGACACTACCTACATGGAATTTGCATGTTATCCCTTTACTTGCAAGGGTTTCCTCCCACACTTCAAGGACATGCTGGTAGTTTAATTGGCTCCTGACTAAATTCCCCCTAGTACATATGATGTAGGGGCTTATGAATAAAGAAATCTTGAGGGCAGAAACTGATGAACGTTCCACTGAAATTGAACACATAAACTTCAAATCTCTAACTAGACTAAATTCATGCTCTTCAAGTCTCCAGCAATACTGACCACATGCGCTTCAAAAGTGAGTGCAACTAAATGCATGCTCTTCAGTAATTGGCTGTCTTTCCTTGAGCCCCTCAAGTTCTCCTTTCCCTTCAGCAGACTCCGACAGACTCTCTTTTAGTAGCCTACACCTCCATATTAGTAACAGAGCCCTGTACCTGGAATATTATTTGTGAGGGAAGGGTAGCCTGAGACGTCCTCCCAAGTGGCACTTTGATTCTCACTTTTACTAGGGTCACTGTATCCATCTTGGATAGTTATATCGGAGAGGTTATAAGCTGCACTCATTCTTCCATCTCCAACAGACGGTACCCGTTTTCTTTCTTTGCACAAACTGGCATCAATAATGGGGTCCATCTTACTGATGTGGCTTGTACTTCCATATGCATTTCTCAGGGTAGATGGTACACCAGAAACAGTTGAAATTCTCTTTCAAGATATGCTGTAGGCATACCACAAGAGATGGTCAGAGACTGCAGACATACTACAGGAGATGGTCAGAGATTGCAGACATAGTACAGGAGATGGTCAGAGACTGCAGACATAGTACAGGAGATGGTCAGAGACTGCAGACATAGTACAGGAGATGCTTTTTGCTGAAGTGGTTAAGCTGAACCTCCAATTATCAGTCCATATCCCGGCCCGGTCACTACCTCCTGGGAGTTTTGGGTCTACACTAGCACAGTAGGTCTCTGTCTAGAGTTTGGGGGGTTTGTGGTTTTCCTTGTTTGTTATCATCAGGCGTCTTTACACCAGGTTAGGCTCAGAGGGGGTTTTATCTACAGCGCCTCCTTCAGGGGTGCACTACACTACCTCACATGCATACATGTACTAACGAAGTGCAATTCAGAAATGAGCCGATTGACCTTCCAGCATGTCTGTGAAGTGTTGTAGAAAAACGGAGAACCCAGAGGAAACCCCCGCAATAACATTGTTTAGTGGATAACCACTTTGTTTTGGGAGGCACAGTGGCTTAGTGGTTAGCCCTTCTGCCTTGCAGTAATGGAGTCACAAGTTCAAATCCCAACTGTGACATTTTCTGCAGGGGGTTTGTATTTTCTCCCTGTGCTTCCGATGACAATTTGAACGTTGGTGGAGATCTCTCTCTCGAATGGCGGCACTCGATAAGGAGGTGCCTTAAAGCGTCTCTTTGAAGTATCAGGTGAGAGTCTTCTCAAAGGCTCAGTCCTTTCCCTCTTTTTTCTTGTATTATTTCTCGGATAGAAGCTATTTGAAGTAGTCAACAACCTGACCGGCTCTCTCACCTGGAGTCCTCTGAAGTTTCTCTACCACTTCTGTAAGTTCTCCTTTCCCTTCCACAGATGCAGACAAACTAGTGGCTTTCATCTCCATAATTGTACCTGTTACCTTCTTTGTGGGCGTACTTTGAGACATCCTCCCAAGTGGCACTGTGATTCTCACTGCTACTAGGGTCACCATCTCCATTTATGCAGACACCCGGCATGGCTACCTCTGAATGGATACTAGCTGTACTCATTTGTTCATGTCCAACAGACAGTATCTGTTCTTTGCATGAACTGGAATCAGGGATGGGGTCTATCTTACTGAGTTTGCTTGTATTTTCAAATGCAATAATCAGGGTCAGAATTAATCCCGGATGAGCCCCCACATGTAGAGCTATTTCTCTAGAAGCAGGATGATAGATGGGTCCTCCCAGTGATAACCCACCCTGTACCTGGACCAGACAACCACTGACACCCCAGAAACAGGTGAAATTTTCCTTTAAGATATCCTGCAGATATATTACAGAAGATAGAGAATGCAGACATACTACAAGAGATGGTTAGAGACTGCAGCCATACTACAGAACATGCTTCTAGTCTAAGGTTCCAACTTTGCACCCATACATATACTAGGGGTAATTTAGACAGGAGCCAACAAACCTACCACCATTTTTTTTGAGAGTGGGAGGAAACTGGAGTACCTGTATGAAACCAGGGCAAGCACAGTAACTTAGTTGCTAGGCTTTCTGCAATGGGTGGTGCAGTGGTTTTATGGCTAGCACTTCTGCCTTGCAGCACTTGGGTCATGGGTTTAGATCCTGGCCATGACACCACCTGTGTGGAGTTTGTGTGTTTTCTCTGTCCTTGCAACTGTTTCCTCCCACACACAAAAGACATGGTGGAAGCTTAATTGGCTCCTGTGTAAATTCCCCCCAGTACATATGATATAGGGACTTATGAATATAGAAGCCTTGATGGCAGCAACTGATGAACTCTCCATTGAAACTTAACACATTGACTTCAAATCTCAATCTGGACTAAATTCATGCTCTTCAAATCTCCTGCAATACTGACCACATGCGCTTCAAAACTTGAGTGTAACTAAATCCATGCTCTTCAGTGACTGGCTGTCTCTCCTTGAGCCCCTCAAGTTCTCCTTTCCCTTCAGCAGACTCCGACAGACTCTCTTTTAGTAGCCTACACCTCCATATTAGTAACAGAGCCCTGTACCTGGAATATTATTTGTGAGGGAAGGGTAGCCTGAGACGTCCTCCCAAGTGGCACTTTGATTCTCACTGTTACTAGGGTCACTGTATCCATTTTTCAAGACGCCTGTGTCTTCAGCATAGCTATTTCGGAGTGGACAAAAGCTGCACTCATTCCTCCATCTCCAAAGACAGAACCCGTTTTTGATTTTAGCATGAACTGGTATCAGTGATGGGGTCCATATTACTGATGTGGCTTCAACTTTCAGATGCAATTATCAGGGTAGAAGGAATCCCGGATGAGCCCCCAGATATAGTGCTCCCCCTTTAGGAGTTTCTTCATAGATGTGTCATTTTGTCACTCCCAATGATAACCCTCCCTGGACCCGACAACCAATGACACACCAGAAACTGTTGGAATGGTCTGTCGAAATATTCTGCAGATATATTAGAGAATAAAGAGAATGCAGACATACTACAGGAGATGGTCATAGACTGCAGACATAGTACAGGAGATGGTCAGAGACTGCAGACATAGTACAGGAGATGGTCAGAGACTGCAGACATACTATTGGAGATGGTCAGAGACTGCAAACATACTACAGGAGATGGTCAGAGACTGCAGACATAGTACAGGAGATGGTCAGAGACTGCAGACATACTACTGGAGATGGTCAGAGACTGCAGACATACTACAGGAGATGGTCAGAGACTGCAAACATACTACAGGAGATGGTCAGAGACTGCAGACATAGTACAGGAGATTCTTATTGCTGAAGTGGTTAAGCTGAACCTCCAATTATCAGTCCATATCCCGGCCCGGTCACTACCTCCTGGGAGTTTTGGGTCTACACTAGCACAGTAGGTCTCTGTCTAGAGTTCGGGGGGTTTGTGGTTTTCGTTGTTTGTTATCATCAGACTGTTCTTGGTACATCCTATTTATCAATACAGTCAGCATTGCTTGAGTTGGTGTCTCTTTATTGATTGTCAGGGGTGTGTCCGAGTGCTACACATACAGCCAATCAGGCGTCCTCACCCCAGGTTAGGCTCAGAGGGGGTTTCTCTACAGCGCCTCCTACAGGGGTGCACTACACTACCTCACATGCATACATGTACTAACGAGGGGAAATATATAATTGAGTCGATTAACCTTCCAGCATATCTGTGGAGTGTGGGAGAGAACCGGAGTACCCGGAGGAAACCAGGGCAAGAACATAGCTTAGTGGTTAGCCGATCTGCATCGGGCGGCACAGTGGCTTAGGGGCTAGCACTTCTGCCTTGCAGTAGTTGATTCATGTGTTCAAATCCCATGGCATCTCCTGTATTCAGTTTGCATGTTCTCCCTGTGCTTGCATGGGTTTCCTCCGGGTACTCCAGTTTCCTCCCACTTTCCAAAGACATGCTGGTAAGGTTAATTGGCTCCTGTCTAAATTGTCCCTAGTAGGAACCTTAGGCTCTAAGCATCTTGAGGGCAGGACTGATGTAAATGTGAGGTATAGGTCAATTGTCAGCACTTAATGATAACTTAGAAGTACAACTGTAAGTGTAAAAACTGATCAAATAATAGAAATATCAAACATGATCAGTATACAGGCTAGCACCTCATACCTCCAATGGAAGCACTTCAAGAAAACTCAAGCACTTCAATACCCCAACCAAACTAAATACATGCCTCAGAGGGCAATGTACACACTCAAAACTCCAGCTAAACACAAGCACTTAAAATGTCCAGCTATACTAAAATGCATCCCCCAGAGGGCGATGCTTGCTCTTCTGTCAAGGCACTTAAATCCCCCAATCAGTCCCAATGCAAAAACATCACAGCAGCCCCAAATTCAGCTCCTTTTAAAAACAAAAAAAAATACAACAGGAGACGGTCAGAGACTGCAGATGTCCCACAGGACCAATATAACTATTTATATTCCATATCTGTGAGAAAATGTAAAGTGATCTCTGATTGGTGCTCGTCCCCAATGGCTGACCTCCTGTGTTCACAACGCAGCAGGACAACTGCTCTGTACAGGACCTGGAAGATAGTGGAGGTCATTGTAGTAACGAGGTCTACTTCAGTGATTTCCAGCTTCTAGACGGATCCCACAGGTAGGTCACATACATACTTATACTGGTCCAAGCTGGAACAATGGAACCATGCAACATACAGTTAGGTCCATATATATTTGGGCAGAAGAACTATTTTTTATTTTTTCAGGTATTTACCAAAACATAATCAAGTTACAGTTCTATGATGGATATGGGCGGACAGTGCGCACTCTCAGGTGTAATTTGAGGGTATGTACATCCACATTGGGGGAAGGGTTTAGGAATTGCAGCTCTTAAGAGTAGCCATCCCCCCTTTTTCAAGGGACCAAAAGTAATTGGACAATTGAATCAGAAGCTGTTTCATGGCCAGGTGTGGGCTACTGCTTCCTTATTTCTTCATTAATGTTCAAGGTAAAAGGTCTGGAGTTGATTCTAATGTGGTATTTGCATTTGGAATCTATTGCTGTGAACCGACATCATGCGTTCATAGGAGCTGTCCATGCAAGTGAAACAGGCCATTGTAAAGCTTCAAAAATGAAACAAATCCATCAGAGAGATGGCAGCAACATTAGGAGCGGCCAAATCAACAGTTTGGTCCATTCTGAGGAAAGAAGAACGCACTGGTGAGCTCAGCAACAGAAAAAGGCATGGAGGTCCACGGAAGACAACAGTGGTGGATGATCGCAGGATCCTCTCTATGGTAAAGAAAAACCCATTTACAACATCTAGGCAACAACATCATTGTCAAAGTCTCCAAATAAGAGAAGATTTTACGAGAGCAAATACAGAGGGTTCACCACAAGGTGCAAATACAGAGGGTTCACCACAAGGTGCAAATACAGAGGGTTCACCACAAGGTGCAAATACAGAGGGTTCACCACAAGGTGCAAATACAGAGGGATCACCACAAGGTGCAAACCATTCATAAGCCTCATGAATTAGACTTTGCCAAAAAACATCTAAAAAAGCCGGACCAGTTCTGGAAAAGCATTCTCTGGACGGAAGAAACTAAGATGAATCTGTACCAGAATGATGGGAAGAAAAAAGTGTGGAGAAGGCTTGGAACAGCTCATGATCCAAAGCACACAACGCCATCAGTAAACCATGGTGGAGGCAGTGTGATGGCATAGGCGGAGGCGGGGTGATGGCATGGGCGGGGGCAGTGTGATGGCATGGGCGGAGACGGGGTGATGGCATGGGCGGAGGCAGTGTGATGGCATTGGTGGAGGCGGTGTGATGGCATGGGCGGAGGCAGTGTGATGGCATGGGCGGAGGCATGGTAATGGCATGGGTGGAGGCAGTGTGATGGCATGGGCGGAGGCAGTGTGATGGCATGGGTGGAGGCAGTGTGGTGGCATGGGTGGAGGCAGTGTGATGGCATGGGTGGAGGCAGTGTGATGGCATGGGCGGAGGCAGTGTGATGGCATGGGCGGAGGCAGGGTGATGGCATGGGCGGAGGCAGGGTGATGGCATGGGTTGGAGGCAGTGTGATGGCATGGGTGGAAGCAGTGTGATGGCATAGGCAGGCATGGCTTCCAGTGGCACTGGATCATTAGTGTTTATGATGATGTGACAGAAGACAGAAGCAGCCGGATGATTTCTGCCGTGTTTACAGATATACTGTCAGCCCAGATTCAGCCAAATGCAGCAAAGATGATTGGACGGCACTTCACAGTACAGATGGACAATGATCCAAAACACACTGAAAAAGCACCCCAGGAGCTTGTGAAGGAAAAGAAGTGGAATATTCTGCAATGGCTGAGTCAATCACCGGATCTCAACCCCGTTGAGCATGCATTTCACTTGCTGAATGCAAAACTAAAGGCAGAAAAAGGCAGGAAATAGCTGCAGATAGAGCCTGACGAAGCATAAGAAAGGAGGAAACCCAGTCTTTGGTCATGTCCATGGGTTCCAGAGATCAGGCAAAGCATCACAAAGGAGCTGGGGCGGACTGACAACTCATGGGACCCCTGGGCAATAGGGGATCATGGGGCCTCTCTGTCCTTGCCCAAGCTCAGAAAAGCCTATGAAAAAGGTACCAGGGGCATCTCATGGGGCCCCCTACTGACCGCGGGCCCTCGGGCAGTGCCTGAGTTTCCAAATAGTCAGTCCACCCCTGGAAAGGAGGAAACCCAGTCTTTGGTCATGTCCATGGGTTCCAGACTTCAGGCAAACATTGCCAGTAAAGGATTCTCAACAAAATATTAAAAATGAATATTTTATTTATGATTATATTCATTTGCCCAATTACTTTTGAGCTCCTGAAAATTGAGGGAATTGTGTATAAAAATGGTTGCAGCTCCTAAAATTTGTACTTGATGTTCAACCCCCTTGAATTAAAGCTGAAAGTCTGCACTTCAATTTCATTTGGATTGTTTCATTTTAATTTATTCTGGTGGCATACAGAGCCAAATGTATGAAAACTGTGCCTGTGTCCAAATATATATGGACCCAACTGTATTACACAAGATGGTCAAAGACTGCAGCCATACTACAGGAGATGGTCAGAGACTGCAGACATACTACAGAATATGATCAAAGACTACAGACATATTGCAGGAGATGGTCAGAGACTGCAGACTTAGTACAGAAGATGGTCAGAGACTGCAGACATATTTCAGGACATGGTCAGAGACTGCAGACATAGTACAGGAGATGGCCAGAGACTGCAGACATAGTACAAGAGACGGTCAGAGACTGCAGACATAGTACAGGAGATGGTAAGAGACTGCAGACATAGTACAGGAGATGGTCAGAGACTGCAGACATAGTACAGGAGATGGTCAGAGACTGCAGACATAGTACAGGAGATGCTTATTGCTGACGTGGTTAAGCTGAACCTCGAATTATCAGTCCATATCCCGGCCCGGTCACTACCTCCTGGGAGTTTTGGGTCTACACTAGCACAGTAGGTCTCTGTCTAGAGTTCGGGGGGGTTTGTGGTTTTCCTTGTTTGTTATCATCAGACTGTTCTTGGTACATCCTATTTATCAATACAGTCAGCATTGCTTGAGTTGGTGTCTCTTTATTGATTGTCAGGGGTGTGTCCGAGTGCTACACATACAGCCAATCAGGCGTCCTCACCCCAGGTTAGGCTCAGAGGGGGTTTCTCTACAGCGCCTCCTACAGGGGTGCACTACACTACCTCACATGCATACATGTACTAACGAGGGGTAATAATAAATGAGCCGATTAACCTTCCAGCATGTCTGTGGACTGTGGGAGAGAATCGGAGTACCCGGAGGAAACCAGGGCAAGAACATATCTTAGTGGTTAGCCAATCTGCATGGGGCGGCACAGTGGCTTAGTGGCTAGCACTTCTGCCTTGCAGTAGTTGATTCATGGGTTCAAATCCCATGGCATCTCCTGTATGGAGTTTGCATGTTCTCCCTGTGCTTGCGTGGGTTTCCTCCGGGTACTCCGGTTTCCTCCCACATTCCAAAGATATGCTGGTAGGTTAATTGGCTCCTGTCTAAATTGTCCGTAGTAGGAACCTTAGGCTCTAAGCATCTTGAGGGCAGGACTGATGTAAATGTGAGGTATAGGTCAATTGTCAGCACTTAATGATAACTTAGCAGTACAACTGTAAGTGTAAAAACTGATCAAATAATAGAAACATCAAACATGATCAGTATACAGGCTAGCACCTCATACCTCCAATGGAAGCACTTCAATGTGACAGACAATCTAAATGTATGCACTGAAAGCTCTAACCAAAGAAAACACAAGCACTTACAATAATAACTTGAACAAAATGCATGCCCCAGAGGGCGATGCTGCACTTGTGAGTAGGCACTTAGATCCCCCAATCAGTCCCAATGCAGAAACATCACAGCAGCCCCAAATTCGGTTCCTTTTAAATACAACAGGAGACGGTCAGAGACTGCAGATGTCCCACAGGACCAATATAACTATTTATATTCCATATCTGTGGGATCCTCTAGAAGCTGGAAATCGCAGTATAGACACCAGTGATCTCCACTAACTTCCGGCTCCCGTACCGATCGACTGCCCTGCCGCATTGTGAACAGAGAAGGTCGGCCACTGGGCACGGGTGCCATTTAGTGACCCCTTTGCATTACCTCCATGAAAGCAAAGCATTTTCTGATTGGACAATTTAGAGAGTGTGACAACACTGTGCTGCCTCTCCACCTCTTCCAATCAGAAAGCCCTCTGCATTCATTGAGAAAACCCCGTCCACTGCTCCACTGACACCATCCTCTGCTGTAATGAGACCGTTCTTTGCCCCACTGACACCATGCTCTGCCCTACAGACACTGACACCGTCTTCTGCCCTACTGCTATGGTATACTACTCTACTGACACTGTCCACTGCTCTACTGACACCGTCCTCTTCCCCACTGACACTCTCTACTGCCCCATAGACACTGCCCACTGCCTTACTGACACTGTCCTGTACTCTACTGAAACCTTTTTGATGAACTGAGCGGTGTTGTGGAGAGGTAAGTACTTACACACTTCTTTTACAGGTACAGCTTTTCTAAGGAACTCTAGAACAATGTCAGGGATACTCTATATTCCATCTAAAGTAATAAGCAGCAAAATGATGTGTAGCCTGACAGCTTGAGCTACAGTTAACCATGACATGGGTACGTCTCTTCTCTCCTTCTTTAGGGTAGGTACGTTAGGTGCTTGTAATAGAATTCTCACTAATAAAGTCCTTTGGGCACCTAAATTGAGAAGAGTTCTTGTGTGAATACTATCAGCTTGAACAGGTACCACAGGCGAGAGGAATATCAGCTTGACTGAACTTTACCAAAAACAGTTGAAGTAGCTGGTCTCCTTGTCTGGACTTGTATCCTTCTTCTTCTACAAAGCCTTGTATCCGATGACAATTTGAACGTTGGTGGAGATCTCTCTCTCGAATGGCGGCACTCGATAAGGAGGTGCCTTAAAGTGTCTCTTTGAAGTATCAGGTGAGAGTCTTCTCAAAGGCTCAGTCCTTCCCCTCTTTTTTCTTGCATTATTTCTCGGATAGAAGATATTTGAAGTAGTCAACAACCTGACCGGCTCTCTCACCTGGAGTCCTCTGAAGTTTCTCTACCACTTCTGCAAGTTCTCCTTTCTCTTCCACAGATGCAGACAAACTAGTGGCTTTCACCTCCATAATTGTACCTGTTACCTTCTTTGTGGGCGTACTTTGAGACATCCTCCCAAGTGGCACTGTGATTCTCACTGCTACTAGGGTCACCATCTCCATTTATGAAGACACCCGGCATGGCTACCTCTGAATGGATACTAGCTGTACTCATTTGTTCATGTCCAACAGACTGTATCTGTTCTTTGCATGAACTGGAATCAGGGATGGGGTCTATCTTACTGAGTTTGCTTGTATTTTCAAATGTAATAATCAGGGTCAGAATTGATCCCGGATGAGCCCCCACATACAGAGCTACTTCCCTAGGAGCAGCATGATAGATGGGTCCTCCCAGTGATAACCCACCCTGTACCTGGACCCGACAACCACTGACACCCCAGAAACATGTGACATTGTCTTTTAAGATATCCTGCAGATATATTACAGAAGATAGAGAATGCAGAAATACTACTGGAGATGGTTAGAGATTGCAGACATACTACAGAAGATGCTTATAGTCTAATGTTCCTACCTCACACCCATACATATACTAGGGGTAATTATTACAGGAGCTAGCTAACCTACCATCATGCCTTTGGAGATTTGGAGGAAACTGGAGTTCCTGGAGAAAACCAATGCAAGCACAGTAGCTTAGTGGCTAGGCTTTCTGCAATGGGTGGTTCAGTGGCTTTAATGGCTAGCACTTCCGCCTTGCAGAACTTGGGTCATGGATTTAGATCATGATCTTGACACTACCTACATGGAGTTTGCATGTTATCCCTATACTTGCAAGGGTTTCCTCCCACACTTCAAGGACATGCTGGTAGTTTAATTGGCTCCTGACTAAATTCCCCCTAGTACATATGATGTAGGGGATTATGAATATAGAAGCCTTGAGGGCAGCAACTGATGAACTCTCCACTGAAATTGAACACATAAACTTCAAATCTCAATCTAGACTAAATTCATGCTCTTCAAGTCTCCAGCAATACTGACCACATGCGCTTCAAAACTTGTGTGTAACTAAATGCATGCTCTTCAGTGACTGGCTGTCTCTCCTTGAGCCCCTCAATTCTCCTTTCCCTTCAGCAGACTCCGACAGACTCTCTTTTAGTAGCCTACACCTCCATATTAGTAACAGAGCCCTGTACCTGGAATATTATTTGTGAGGGAAGGGTAGCCTGAGACGTCCTCCCAAGTGGCACTTTGATTCTCACTGTTACTAGGGTCACTGTATCCATCTTGGATAGCTATATCGGAGAGGTTATAAGCTGCACTCATTCTTCCATCTCCAACAGACGGGACCTGTTTTCTTTTTTTGCACAAACTGGCATCAATAATGGGGTCCATCTTACTGATGTGGCTTGTACTTCCATATGCATTTCTCAGGGTAGATGGAATCCCGGATGAGCCCCCAAGTGAAAGGCTACCCCTCTTAGAGCTGCTTCATAGATGGTCATTTTGTCACTCCTAGTAATAATATCTCATCCTGTACCTGGACCTGACAACCACTGACACACCAGAAACAGCTGAAATTGTCTTTCAAGATATGCCGTAGGCATACTACAAGAGATGGTCAGAGACTGCAGAAAAACTACAGGAGACAGTCAGAGACTGCAGACATACAACAAGAGATGGTCAGAGACTGCAGATATTTTACAGGAGACAGTAAGAGACTGCAGACATAGTACAGGAGATGGTCAGAGACTGCAGATATTCTACAAGAGATGGTTATAGACTGCAGAAAAACTACAGGAGATGGTCAGAGATTGAAGACATACAACAAGAGATCGTCAAAGACTGCAGACATAGTACAGTAGATGGATAGAGACTGCAGATACACTAAAGGAGATGCCTATTACTGAAGTGGTTAAGCTGAACCTCCAATTATCAGTCCATATCCCGGCCCGGTCACTACCTCCTGGGAGTTTTGGGTCTACACTAGCACAGTAGGTCTCTGTCTAGAGTTCGGGGGGTTTGTGGATTTCCTTGTTTGTTATCATCAGACTGTTCTTGGTACATCCTATTTATCAATACAGTCAGCATTGCTTGAGTTGGGGTCTCTTTATTGATTGTCAGGGGTGTGTCCGAGTGCTACACATACAGCCAATCAGGCGTCCTTACCCCAGGTTAGTCTCAGAGGGGGTTTCTCTACAGCGCCTCCTACAGGGGGGCACTACACTACCTCACATGCATACATGTACTAACGAGGGGCAATTTATAAATGAGCCGATTAACCTTCCAGCATGTCTGTGGACTGTGGGAGAGAATCGGAGTACCCGGAGGAAACCAGGGCAAGAACATAGCTTAGTGGTTAGCCAATCTGCACGGGGCGGCACAGTGGCTAGCACTTCTGTCTTGCAGTAGTTGGTTCATGGGTTCAAATCCCATGGCATCTCCTGTATGGAGTTTGCATGTTCTCCCTGTGCTTGCGTGGGTTTCCTCCGGGTACTCCGGTTTCCTCCCACATTCCAAAGACATGCTGGTAGGTTAATTGGCTCCTGTCTAAATTGTCCGTAGTAGGAACCTTAGGCTCTAAGCATCTTGAAGGCAGGACTGATGTAAATGTGAGGTATAGGTCAATTGTCAGCACTTAATGATGACTTAGCAGTACAACTGTAAGTGTAAAAACTGATCAAATAATAGAAACATCAAACATGATCAGTATACAGGCTAGCACCTCATACCTCCAATGGAAGCACTTCAATGTGACAGACAATCTAAATGTATGCACTGAAAGCTCTAACCAAAGAAAACACAAGCACTTACAATAATAACTTGAACAAAATGCATGCCCCAGAGGGCGATGCTGCACTTGTGAGAAGGCACTTAGATCCCCCAATCAGTCCCAATGCAGAAACATCACAGCAGCCCCAAATTCGGTCCCTTTTAAATACAACAGGAGACGGTCAGAGACTGCAGATGTCCCACAGGACCAATATAACTATTTATATTCCATATCTGTGGGATCCTCTAGAAGCTGGAAATCGCAGTATAGACACCAGTGATCTCCACTAACTTCCGGCTCCCGTACCGATCGACTGCCCTGCCGCATTGTGAACACAGAAGGTCGGCCACTGGGCACGGGTGCCATTTAGTGACCCCTTTGCATTACCTCCATGAAAGCAAAGCATTTTCTGATTGGACAATTTAGAGAGTGTGACAACACTGTGCTGCCTCTCCACCTCTTCCAATCAGAAAGCCCTCTGCATTCATTGAGAAAACCCCATCCACTACTCTACTGACACCGTCCTCTGCCCTAATGAGACCGTTCTTTGCCCCACTGACACCATGCTCTGCCCTACAGACACTGACACCGTCTTCTGCCCTACTGCTATGGTATACTACTCTACTGACACTGTCCACTGCTCTACTGACACCGTCCTCTTCCCCACTGACACTCTCTACTGCCCCATAGACACTGCCCACTGCCTTACTGACACTGTCCTGTACTCTACTGAAACCTTTTTGATGAACTGAGCGGTGTTGTGGAGAGGTAAGTACTTACACACTTCTTTTACAGGTACAGCTTTTCTAAGGAACTCTAGAACAATGTCAGGGTTACTTTATATTCCATCTAAAGTAAAAAGCAGCAAAATGATGTGTAGCCTGACAGCTTGAGCTACAGTTAACCATGACATGGGTACGTCTCTTCTCTCCTTCTTTAGGGTAGGTACGTTAGGTGCTTGTAATAGAATTCTCACTAATAAAGTCCTTTGGGCACCTAAATTGAGAAGAGTTCTTGTGTGAATACTATCAGCTTGAACAGGTACCACAGGCGAGAGGAATATCAGCTTGACTGAACTTTACCAAAAACAGTTGAAGTAGCTGGTCTCCTTGACTGGACTTGTATCCTTCTTCTTCTACAAAGCCTTGTATCTGATGACAATTTGAACGTTGGTGGAGATCTCTCTCTCAAATGGCGGCACTCGATAAGGAGGTGCCTGAAAGCGTCTCTTTGAAGTATCAGGTGAGAGTCTTCTCAAAGGCTCAGTCCTTCCCCTCTTTTTTCTAGTATTATTTCTCGGATAGAAGCTATTTGAAGTAGTCAACAACCTGACCGACTCTCTCACCTGGAGTCCTCTGAAGTTTCTCTACCACTTCTGCAAATTCTCCTTTCCCTTCCACAGACGCAGACAAACTAGTGGCTTTCACCTCCATAATTGTACCTGTTACCTTCTTTGTGGGCGTACTTTGAGACATCCTCCCAAGTGGCACTGTGATTCTCACTGCTACTAGGGTCACCATTAGAGATGAGCGAAGAAATGAAAAATTCGATTCGACTGATTCGGCGAATTCGTGGACAATATTCGATTCGAGTCGAATAAATTCGCTGTGAATTTAACTTAAAAAAGGGTGTTTCTAGGCTTCAGAGAGACTTAATATTAGTGCAGAACACTGTACCTTTAATTTAAATGCCCTTGGAGTCTGCTGGGGAAGAGAAATAATACTGTCTGTCAGTATGACATGCAGATGAGTGCCGTCGATCTTAGAATCACTGCACACTTCACTCCTTTGGCCAGTCACGGGGCCAAAACCAGTGTTTGGAGCCACAGTGTGGCGGTGGAGGCAGCAGCAATGGGAGGCCATACAGCAACCTATGACAAAATGGAAACCAGCAGGAGCGTGAGGAGACCTGAAAGTGGCACATGGCAGAGTGGGAGCAATGGGAGGCGGTACAGGGACCCAGGTCACACTGTGGGCCCAGCAGCAGCGTGACCAGGCGGTACGGGGGCCCATGGCCGATATGGGGCTTGGTGGCACCTATGGAAGGCCTGTAATCTGCCAGCGACCTATGACAAAATGGACAACCGCAGGAGTGTGAGGAGATTTCAAAGTGGCACATGGCAGAGTGGAAGCAATGGGAGGCCGTACAGGGACCCAGGTCACACTGTGGGCTCAGCAGCAGCGTGACCAGGAGGTACGGGGGCCCATGGTCGATATGGGGCCTGGCGGCACCTATGGAAGGCCGCTAATCTGCCAGCAACCTATGACAAAATGGACAACCGCAGGAGTGTGAGGAGATTTCAAAGAGGTACATGGCAGAGTGGAAGCAATGGGAGGCCGTACAGGGACCCAGGTCACACTGTGGGACCAGCATCAGCGTGAACAGGCGGTACGGGGGCCCATGGCCGATTTGACCTCATTCATCCCATAGTCCTGCCGACTCACGAATAGCGTGGCCTCCTCAAAGGGCCTGAGCAAGCGCAGGTGTCACACATGAGCTGACAATGGCTGACATCTAAGTTACACAGGGAGTACCTTTATCCGCTTTTAACATCAGGAAATCTGTGATGGCCTTTAGCTGTTCGTAAAGGCGGTCTAACATATGTAGGGTTGAATTACACCTTGTTGCAACGTCACAGCATGAGGAGGCGGTATATAGGGGCCCATGGCAGATTACATGTCTGGCAGCAGCAATGGGAGGCCCGTAATCTGCCATCACCCTATGTCAAAAAATTTAACACACCAGCAGTGTGAAGAGACCTGAAAGTGGCACATGGCAGCAGAGTGTGGCGATGGAGACAGCAGCAATGGGAGGCCGTACAGGGACCCATGAGAGACTCTGGACTTGGCAGCAGCATGAGGAGGCGGTATATAGGGGCCCATGGCAGATTAGGGGCCTGGCAGCAGCTATGTGAGGCCCGTAATCTGCCTGCACCCTATGTCAAAAAATTAAACACACCAGCAGTGTGAAGAGACCTGAAAGTGGCACATGGCAGCAGAGTGTGGCGATGGAGACAGCAGCAATGGGAGGCCGTACAGGGACCCATGAGAGACTCTAGACTTGGCAGCAGCATGAGGAGGCGGTATATAGGGGCCCATGGCAGATTAGGGGCCTGGCAGCAGCTATGTGAGGCCCGTAATCTGCCTGCACCCTATGTCAAAAAATTAAACACACCAGCAGTGTGAAGAGACCTGAAAGTGGCACATGGCAGAGTGTGGCGATGGAGACAGCAGCAATGGGAGGCCGTACAGGGACCCATGACAGACTCTGGACTTGGCAGCAGCATGAGGAGGCGGTATATAGGGGCCCATGGCAGATTAGGGGCCTGGCAGCAGCTATGTGAGGCCCGTAATCTGCCTGCACCCTATGTCAAAAAATTTAACACACCAGCAGTGTGAAGAGACCTGAAAGTGGCACATGGCAGCAGAGTGTGGCGATGGAGACAGCAGCAATGGGAGGCCGTACAGGGACCCATGAGAGACTCTAGACTTGGCAGCAGCATGAGGAGGCGGTATATAGGGGCCCATGGCAGATTAGGGGCCTGGCAGCAGCTATGTGAGGCCCGTAATCTGCCTGCACCCTATGTCAAAAAATTAAACACACCAGCAGTGTGAAGAGACCTGAAAGTGGCACATGGCAGCAGAGTGTGGCGATGGAGACAGCAGCAATGGGAGGCCGTACAGGGACCCATGAGAGACTCTAGACTTGGCAGCAGCATGAGGAGGCGGTATATAGGGGCCCATGGCAGATTAGGGGCCTGGCAGCAGCTATGTGAGGCCCGTAATCTGCCTGCACCCTATGTCAAAAAATTTAACACACCAGCAGTGTGAAGAGACCTGAAAGTGGCACATGGCAGCAGAGTGTGGCGATGGAGACAGCAGCAATGGGAGGCCGTACAGGGACCCATGAGAGACTCTGGACTTGGCAGCAGCATGAGGAGGCGGTATATAGGGGCCCATGGCAGATTAGGGGCCTGGCAGCAGCTATGTGAGGCCCGTAATCTGCCTGCACCCTATGTCAAAAAATTAAACACACCAGCAGTGTGAAGAGACCTGAAAGTGGCACATGGCAGCAGAGTGTGGCGATGGAGACAGCAGCAATGGGAGGCCGTACAGGGACCCATGAGAGACTCTAGACTTGGCAGCAGCATGAGGAGGCGGTATATAGGGGCCCATGGCAGATTAGGGGCCTGGCAGCAGCTATGTGAGGCCCGTAATCTGCCTGCACCCTATGTCAAAAAATTAAACACACCAGCAGTGTGAAGAGACCTGAAAGTGGCACATGGCAGCAGAGTGTGGCGATGGAGACAGCAGCAATGGGAGGCCGTACAGGGACCCATGAGAGACTCTGGACTTGGCAGCAGCATGAGGAGGCGGTATATAGGGGCCCATGGCAGATTAGGGGCCTGGCAGCAGCTATGTGAGGCCCGTAATCTGCCTGCACCCTATGTCAAAAAATTAAACACACCAGCAGTGTGAAGAGACCTGAAAGTGGCACATGGCAGAGTGTGGCGATGGAGACAGCAGCAATGGGAGGCCGTACAGGGACCCATGACAGACTCTAGACTTGGCAGCAGCATGAGGAGGCGGTTTATAGGGGCCCATGGCAGATTAGGGGCCTGGCAGCAGCTATGTGAGGCCCGTAATCTGCCTGCACCCTATGTCAAAAAATTTAACACACCAGCAGTGTGAAGAGACCTGAAAGTGGCACATGGCAGCAGAGTGTGGCGATGGAGACAGCAGCAATGGGAGGCCGTACAGGGACCCATGAGAGACTCTGGACTTGGCAGCAGCATGAGGAGGCGGTATATAGGGGCCCATGGCAGATTAGGGGCCTGGCAGCAGCTATGTGAGGCCCGTTATCTTGCAGCACCCTATGTCAAAAAATTAAACACACCAGCAGTGTGAAGAGACCTGAAAGTGGCACATGGCAGCAGAGTGTGGCGATGGAGACAGCAGCAATGGGAGGCCGTACAGGGACCCATGAGAGACTCTAGACTTGGCAGCAGCATGAGGAGGCGGTATATAGGGGCCCATGGCAGATTAGGGGCCTGGCAGCAGCTATGTGAGGCCCGTAATCTGCCTGCACCCTATGTCAAAAAATTAAACACACCAGCAGTGTGAAGAGACCTGAAAGTGGCACATGGCAGCAGAGTGTGGCGATGGAGACAGCAACAATGGGAGGCCGTACAGGGACCCATGAGAGACTCTGGACTTGGCAGCAGCATGAGGAGGCGGTATATAGGGGCCCATGGCAGATTAGGGGCCTGGCAGCAGCTATGTGAGGCCCGTAATCTGCCTGCACCCTATGTCAAAAAATTAAACACACCAGCAGTGTGAAGAGACCTGAAAGTGGCACATGGCAGAGTGTGGCGATGGAGACAGCAGCAATGGGAGGCCGTACAGGGACCCATGACAGACTCTAGACTTGGCAGCAGCATGAGGAGGCGGTATATAGGGGCCCATGGCAGATTAGGGGCCTGGCAGCAGCTATGTGAGGCCCGTAATCTGCCTGCACCCTATGTCAAAAAATTTAACACACCAGCAGTGTGAAGAGACCTGAAAGTGGCACATGGCAGCAGAGTGTGGCGATGGAGACAGCAGCAATGGGAGGCCGTACAGGGACCCATGAGAGACTCTAGACTTGGCAGCAGCATGAGGAGGCGGTATATAGGGGCCCATGGCAGATTAGGGGCCTGGCAGCAGCTATGTGAGGCCCGTAATCTGCCTGCACCCTATGTCAAAAAATTAAACACACCAGCAGTGTGAAGAGACCTGAAAGTGGCACATGGCAGAGTGTGGCGATGGAGACAGCAGCAATGGGAGGCCGTACAGGGACCCATGACAGACTCTGGACTTGGCAGCAGCATGAGGAGGCGGTATATAGGGGCCCATGGCAGATTAGGGGCCTGGCAGCAGCTATGTGAGGCCCGTAATCTGCCTGCACCCTATGTCAAAAAATTAAACACACCAGCAGTGTGAAGAGACCTGAAAGTGGCACATGGCAGCAGAGTGTGGCGATGGAGACAGCAGCAATGGGAGGCCGTACAGGGACCCATGAGAGACTCTAGACTTGGCAGCAGCATGAGGAGGCGGTATATAGGGGCCCATGGCAGATTAGGGGCCTGGCAGCAGCTATGTGAGGCCCGTAATCTGCCTGCACCCTATGTCAAAAAATTAAACACACCAGCAGTGTGAAGAGACCTGAAAGTGGCACATGGCAGCAGAGTGTGGCGATGGAGACAGCAGCAATGGGAGGCCGTACAGGGACCCATGAGAGACTCTAGACTTGGCAGCAGCATGAGGAGGCGGTATATAGGGGCCCATGGCAGATTAGGGGCCTGGCAGCAGCTATGTGAGGCCCGTAATCTGCCTGCACCCTATGTCAAAAAATTTAACACACCAGCAGTGTGAAGAGACCTGAAAGTGGCACATGGCAGCAGAGTGTGGCGATGGAGACAGCAGCAATGGGAGGCCGTACAGGGACCCATGAGAGACTCTGGACTTGGCAGCAGCATGAGGAGGCGGTATATAGGGGCCCATGGCAGATTAGGGGCCTGGCAGCAGCTATGTGAGGCCCGTAATCTGCCTGCACCCTATGTCAAAAAATTAAACACACCAGCAGTGTGAAGAGACCTGAAAGTGGCACATGGCAGCAGAGTGTGGCGATGGAGACAGCAGCAATGGGAGGCCGTACAGGGACCCATGAGAGACTCTAGACTTGGCAGCAGCATGAGGAGGCGGTATATAGGGGCCCATGGCAGATTAGGGGCCTGGCAGCAGCTATGTGAGGCCCGTAATCTGCCTGCACCCTATGTCAAAAAATTAAACACACCAGCAGTGTGAAGAGACCTGAAAGTGGCACATGGCAGAGTGTGGCGATGGAGACAGCAGCAATGGGAGGCCGTACAGGGACCCATGACAGACTCTGGACTTGGCAGCAGCATGAGGAGGCGGTATATAGGGGCCCATGGCAGATTAGGGGCCTGGCAGCAGCTATGTGAGGCCCGTAATCTGCCTGCACCCTATGTCAAAAAATTTAACACACCAGCAGTGTGAAGAGACCTGAAAGTGGCACATGGCAGCAGAGTGTGGCGATGGAGACAGCAGCAATGGGAGGCCGTACAGGGACCCATGAGAGACTCTAGACTTGGCAGCAGCATGAGGAGGCGGTATATAGGGGCCCATGGCAGATTAGGGGCCTGGCAGCAGCTATGTGAGGCCCGTAATCTGCCTGCACCCTATGTCAAAAAATTAAACACACCAGCAGTGTGAAGAGACCTGAAAGTGGCACATGGCAGCAGAGTGTGGCGATGGAGACAGCAGCAATGGGAGGCCGTACAGGGACCCATGAGAGACTCTAGACTTGGCAGCAGCATGAGGAGGCGGTATATAGGGGCCCATGGCAGATTAGGGGCCTGGCAGCAGC
Organism: Staurois parvus; assembly: GCF_062004578.1. Classification (NCBI taxonomy): domain Eukaryota; kingdom Metazoa; phylum Chordata; class Amphibia; order Anura; family Ranidae; genus Staurois; species Staurois parvus. The sequence goes on from NW_028319451.1 coordinate 196,680, forward strand.
TATGTGAGGCCCGTAATCTGCCTGCACCCTATGTCAAAAAATTTAACACACCAGCAGTGTGAAGAGACCTGAAAGTGGCACATGGCAGCAGAGTGTGGCGATGGAGACAGCAGCAATGGGAGGCCGTACAGGGACCCATGAGAGACTCTGGACTTGGCAGCAGCATGAGGAGGCGGTATATAGGGGCCCATGGCAGATTAGGGGCCTGGCAGCAGCTATGTGAGGCCCGTAATCTGCCTGCACCCTATGTCAAAAAATTAAACACACCAGCAGTGTGAAGAGACCTGAAAGTGGCACATGGCAGCAGAGTGTGGCGATGGAGACAGCAGCAATGGGAGGCCGTACAGGGACCCATGAGAGACTCTAGACTTGGCAGCAGCATGAGGAGGCGGTATATAGGGGCCCATGGCAGATTAGGGGCCTGGCAGCAGCTATGTGAGGCCCGTAATCTGCCTGCACCCTATGTCAAAAAATTAAACACACCAGCAGTGTGAAGAGACCTGAAAGTGGCACATGGCAGCAGAGTGTGGCGATGGAGACAGCAGCAATGGGAGGCCGTACAGGGACCCATGAGAGACTCTGGACTTGGCAGCAGCATGAGGAGGCGGTATATAGGGGCCCATGGCAGATTAGGGGCCTGGCAGCAGCTATGTGAGGCCCGTAATCTGCCTGCACCCTATGTCAAAAAATTAAACACACCAGCAGTGTGAAGAGACCTGAAAGTGGCACATGGCAGAGTGTGGCGATGGAGACAGCAGCAATGGGAGGCCGTACAGGGACCCATGACAGACTCTAGACTTGGCAGCAGCATGAGGAGGCGGTTTATAGGGGCCCATGGCAGATTAGGGGCCTGGCAGCAGCTATGTGAGGCCCGTAATCTGCCTGCACCCTATGTCAAAAAATTTAACACACCAGCAGTGTGAAGAGACCTGAAAGTGGCACATGGCAGCAGAGTGTGGCGATGGAGACAGCAGCAATGGGAGGCCGTACAGGGACCCATGAGAGACTCTGGACTTGGCAGCAGCATGAGGAGGCGGTATATAGGGGCCCATGGCAGATTAGGGGCCTGGCAGCAGCTATGTGAGGCCCGTTATCTTGCAGCACCCTATGTCAAAAAATTAAACACACCAGCAGTGTGAAGAGACCTGAAAGTGGCACATGGCAGCAGAGTGTGGCGATGGAGACAGCAGCAATGGGAGGCCGTACAGGGACCCATGAGAGACTCTAGACTTGGCAGCAGCATGAGGAGGCGGTATATAGGGGCCCATGGCAGATTAGGGGCCTGGCAGCAGCTATGTGAGGCCCGTAATCTGCCTGCACCCTATGTCAAAAAATTAAACACACCAGCAGTGTGAAGAGACCTGAAAGTGGCACATGGCAGCAGAGTGTGGCGATGGAGACAGCAACAATGGGAGGCCGTACAGGGACCCATGAGAGACTCTGGACTTGGCAGCAGCATGAGGAGGCGGTATATAGGGGCCCATGGCAGATTAGGGGCCTGGCAGCAGCTATGTGAGGCCCGTAATCTGCCTGCACCCTATGTCAAAAAATTAAACACACCAGCAGTGTGAAGAGACCTGAAAGTGGCACATGGCAGAGTGTGGCGATGGAGACAGCAGCAATGGGAGGCCGTACAGGGACCCATGACAGACTCTAGACTTGGCAGCAGCATGAGGAGGCGGTATATAGGGGCCCATGGCAGATTAGGGGCCTGGCAGCAGCTATGTGAGGCCCGTAATCTGCCTGCACCCTATGTCAAAAAATTTAACACACCAGCAGTGTGAAGAGACCTGAAAGTGGCACATGGCAGCAGAGTGTGGCGATGGAGACAGCAGCAATGGGAGGCCGTACAGGGACCCATGAGAGACTCTAGACTTGGCAGCAGCATGAGGAGGCGGTATATAGGGGCCCATGGCAGATTAGGGGCCTGGCAGCAGCTATGTGAGGCCCGTAATCTGCCTGCACCCTATGTCAAAAAATTAAACACACCAGCAGTGTGAAGAGACCTGAAAGTGGCACATGGCAGCAGAGTGTGGCGATGGAGACAGCAGCAATGGGAGGCCGTACAGGGACCCATGACAGACTCTAGACTTGGCAGCAGCATGAGGAGGCGGTATATAGGGGCCCATGGCAGATTAGGGGCCTGGCAGCAGCTATGTGAGGCCCGTAATCTGCCTGCACCCTATGTCAAAAAATTTAACACACCAGCAGTGTGAAGAGACCTGAAAGTGGCACATGGCAGCAGAGTGTGGCGATGGAGACAGCAGCAATGGGAGGCCGTACAGGGACCCATGAGAGACTCTGGACTTGGCAGCAGCATGAGGAGGCGGTATATAGGGGCCCATGGCAGATTAGGGGCCTGGCAGCAGCTATGTGAGGCCCGTAATCTGCCTGCACCCTATGTCAAAAAATTAAACACACCAGCAGTGTGAAGAGACCTGAAAGTGGCACATGGCAGCAGAGTGTGGCGATGGAGACAGCAGCAATGGGAGGCCGTACAGGGACCCATGAGAGACTCTAGACTTGGCAGCAGCATGAGGAGGCGGTATATAGGGGCCCATGGCAGATTAGGGGCCTGGCAGCAGCTATGTGAGGCCCGTAATCTGCCTGCACCCTATGTCAAAAAATTAAACACACCAGCAGTGTGAAGAGACCTGAAAGTGGCACATGGCAGCAGAGTGTGGCGATGGAGACAGCAGCAATGGGAGGCCGTACAGGGACCCATGAGAGACTCTAGACTTGGCAGCAGCATGAGGAGGCGGTATATAGGGGCCCATGGCAGATTAGGGGCCTGGCAGCAGCTATGTGAGGCCCGTAATCTGCCTGCACCCTATGTCAAAAAATTTAACACACCAGCAGTGTGAAGAGACCTGAAAGTGGCACATGGCAGCAGAGTGTGGCGATGGAGACAGCAGCAATGGGAGGCCGTACAGGGACCCATGAGAGACTCTGGACTTGGCAGCAGCATGAGGAGGCGGTATATAGGGGCCCATGGCAGATTAGGGGCCTGGCAGCAGCTATGTGAGGCCCGTAATCTGCCTGCACCCTATGTCAAAAAATTAAACACACCAGCAGTGTGAAGAGACCTGAAAGTGGCACATGGCAGCAGAGTGTGGCGATGGAGACAGCAGCAATGGGAGGCCGTACAGGGACCCATGAGAGACTCTAGACTTGGCAGCAGCATGAGGAGGCGGTATATAGGGGCCCATGGCAGATTAGGGGCCTGGCAGCAGCTATGTGAGGCCCGTAATCTGCCTGCACCCTATGTCAAAAAATTAAACACACCAGCAGTGTGAAGAGACCTGAAAGTGGCACATGGCAGCAGAGTGTGGCGATGGAGACAGCAGCAATGGGAGGCCGTACAGGGACCCATGAGAGACTCTGGACTTGGCAGCAGCATGAGGAGGCGGTATATAGGGGCCCATGGCAGATTAGGGGCCTGGCAGCAGCTATGTGAGGCCCGTTATCTTGCAGCACCCTATGTCAAAAAATTAAACACACCAGCAGTGTGAAGAGACCTGAAAGTGGCACATGGCAGCAGAGTGTGGCGATGGAGACAGCAGCAATGGGAGGCCGTACAGGGACCCATGAGAGACTCTGGACTTGGCAGCAGCATGAGGAGGCGGTATATAGGGGCCCATGGCAGATTAGGGGCCTGGCAGCAGCTATGTGAGGCCCGTAATCTGCCTGCACCCTATGTCAAAAAATTAAACACACCAGCAGTGTGAAGAGACCTGAAAGTGGCACATGGCAGCAGAGTGTGGCGATGGAGACAGCAGCAATGGGAGGCCGTACAGGGACCCATGAGAGACTCTAGACTTGGCAGCAGCATGAGGAGGCGGTATATAGGGGCCCATGGCAGATTAGGGGCCTGGCAGCAGCTATGTGAGGCCCGTAATCTGCCTGCACCCTATGTCAAAAAATTAAACACACCAGCAGTGTGAAGAGACCTGAAAGTGGCACATGGCAGCAGAGTGTGGCGATGGAGACAGCAGCAATGGGAGGCCGTACAGGGACCCATGAGAGACTCTGGACTTGGCAGCAGCATGAGGAGGCGGTATATAGGGGCCCATGGCAGATTAGGGGCCTGGCAGCAGCTATGTGAGGCCCGTTATCTTGCAGCACCCTATGTCAAAAAATTAAACACACCAGCAGTGTGAAGAGACCTGAAAGTGGCACATGGCAGCAGAGTGTGGCGATGGAGACAGCAGCAATGGGAGGCCGTACAGGGACCCATGAGAGACTCTAGACTTGGCAGCAGCATGAGGAGGCGGTATATAGGGGCCCATGGCAGATTAGGGGCCTGGCAGCAGCTATGTGAGGCCCGTAATCTGCCTGCACCCTATGTCAAAAAATTTAACACACCAGCAGTGTGAAGAGACCTGAAAGTGGCACATGGCAGCAGAGTGTGGCGATGGAGACAGCAGCAATGGGAGGCCGTACAGGGACCCATGAGAGACTCTGGACTTGGCAGCAGCATGAGGAGGCGGTATATAGGGGCCCATGGCAGATTAGGGGCCTGGCAGCAGCTATGTGAGGCCCGTTATCTTGCAGCACCCTATGTCAAAAAATTAAACACACCAGCAGTGTGAAGAGACCTGAAAGTGGCACATGGCAGCAGAGTGTGGCGATGGAGACAGCAGCAATGGGAGGCCGTACAGGGACCCATGAGAGACTCTAGACTTGGCAGCAGCATGAGGAGGCGGTATATAGGGGCCCATGGCAGATTAGGGGCCTGGCAGCAGCTATGTGAGGCCCGTAATCTGCCTGCACCCTATGTCAAAAAATTAAACACACCAGCAGTGTGAAGAGACCTGAAAGTGGCACATGGCAGCAGAGTGTGGCGATGGAGACAGCAGCAATGGGAGGCCGTACAGGGACCCATGAGAGACTCTAGACTTGGCAGCAGCATGAGGAGGCGGTATATAGGGGCCCATGGCAGATTAGGGGCCTGGCAGCAGCTATGTGAGGCCCGTAATCTGCCTGCACCCTATGTCAAAAAATTTAACACACCAGCAGTGTGAAGAGACCTGAAAGTGGCACATGGCAGCAGAGTGTGGCGATGGAGACAGCAGCAATGGGAGGCCGTACAGGGACCCATGAGAGACTCTAGACTTGGCAGCAGCATGAGGAGGCGGTTTATAGGGGCCCATGGCAGATTAGGGGCCTGGCAGCAGCTATGTGAGGCCCGTTATCTTGCAGCACCCTATGTCAAAAAATTAAACACACCAGCAGTGTGAAGAGACCTGAAAGTGGCACATGGCAGCAGAGTGTGGCGATGGAGACAGCAGCAATGGGAGGCCGTACAGGGACCCATGAGAGACTCTAGACTTGGCAGCAGCATGAGGAGGCGGTATATAGGGGCCCATGGCAGATTAGGGGCCTGGCAGCAGCTATGTGAGGCCCGTAATCTGCCTGCACCCTATGTCAAAAAATTTAACACACCAGCAGTGTGAAGAGACCTGAAAGTGGCACATGGCAGCAGAGTGTGGCGATGGAGACAGCAGCAATGGGAGGCCGTACAGGGACCCATGAGAGACTCTGGACTTGGCAGCAGCATGAGGAGGCGGTATATAGGGGCCCATGGCAGATTAGGGGCCTGGCAGCAGCTATGTGAGGCCCGTTATCTTGCAGCACCCTATGTCAAAAAATTAAACACACCAGCAGTGTGAAGAGACCTGAAAGTGGCACATGGCAGCAGAGTGTGGCGATGGAGACAGCAGCAATGGGAGGCCGTACAGGGACCCATGAGAGACTCTAGACTTGGCAGCAGCATGAGGAGGCGGTATATAGGGGCCCATGGCAGATTAGGGGCCTGGCAGCAGCTATGTGAGGCCCGTAATCTGCCTGCACCCTATGTCAAAAAATTAAACACACCAGCAGTGTGAAGAGACCTGAAAGTGGCACATGGCAGCAGAGTGTGGCGATGGAGACAGCAGCAATGGGAGGCCGTACAGGGACCCATGAGAGACTCTAGACTTGGCAGCAGCATGAGGAGGCGGTATATAGGGGCCCATGGCAGATTAGGGGCCTGGCAGCAGCTATGTGAGGCCCGTAATCTGCCTGCACCCTATGTCAAAAAATTTAACACACCAGCAGTGTGAAGAGACCTGAAAGTGGCACATGGCAGCAGAGTGTGGCGATGGAGACAGCAGCAATGGGAGGCCGTACAGGGACCCATGAGAGACTCTAGACTTGGCAGCAGCATGAGGAGGCGGTTTATAGGGGCCCATGGCAGATTAGGGGCCTGGCAGCAGCTATGTGAGGCCCGTAATCTGCCTGCACCCTATGTCAAAAAATTTAACACACCAGCAGTGTGAAGAGACCTGAAAGTGGCACATGGCAGCAGAGTGTGGCGATGGAGACAGCAGCAATGGGAGGCCGTACAGGGACCCATGAGAGACTCTGGACTTGGCAGCAGCATGAGGAGGCGGTATATAGGGGCCCATGGCAGATTAGGGGCCTGGCAGCAGCTATGTGAGGCCCGTAATCTGCCTGCACCCTATGTCAAAAAATTAAACACACCAGCAGTGTGAAGAGACCTGAAAGTGGCACATGGCAGCAGAGTGTGGCGATGGAGACAGCAGCAATGGGAGGCCGTACAGGGACCCATGAGAGACTCTGGACCTAGCAGCAGCATGAGGAGGCGGTATATAGGGGCCTATGGCAGATTAGGGGCCTGGCAGCAGCTATAGGAGGCCCGTAATCTGCCAGCACCCTATGTCAAAAAATTAAACACACCAGCAGTGTGAGGAGACCTGAAAGTGGCACATGTTTGAGGCATGATTCATGGCGGATTTAGTCAGTTGTGTCAGGAACTGGTGATTTGAAATCCAGACTAATCCACGCCTGATTCATTTTCACAAACGTGAGTCTCTCCACACTTTGGGTGGACAGTCGTGTCCTCCGCGGAGTTACAATACCTCCTGCCGCACTAAACACGCGCTCCGATGCCACGCTACTGGCCGGGCATGACAGCCTTTCAAGGGCAAATTCAGCTAGTTGGGGCCAAAGGTCAAGTTTCGTTGCCCAGTAGTCAAGGGGATTGTCTACCTCGGTTGGCAGGGTGCTGTCCAAGTAGGCCCAAGCCTGTTGTTTGAGCTCCTGCTCCAGGTCCACCTGATGCTGCTGCTGCTGCTGCGGCTGGTTAGTAGTTTCCTCACTGCGCTGGTGAAGAAAGCTACTCATCATCGACTGCAGACTGAGGCAGCCACTGCTGGTGGAGCTGCCACTGCTCCTACCACCCCACCCCTCCCCTGCTGCCATGCCAGCGGAACGCGAGCGCACAGGGCCCACAGTGTCTGAGGATGGACGTTGGCGCACAAAGGCAGAGACCAACTGACTACATAGGTGGTTTTTATAGTACGTAATTTTGGCCTCCCTCTCAGCAGGTGTGAAAAAGGCCACCATTTTGGACCGGTAGCGAGGGTCCAACAAGGTGGACAGCCAAAAGTCATCCCTCTGTCTGATGGTTATTATTCGGCTGTCGCTACGCAAGCAACCGAGCATGCTATGGGCCATTTGTGCCAAGGAATGCGAGGGACTCCCTGCCTCCATCTCCACAGCATACTGCCACGGTGCGTCTGGGTCCTCTGTCTCCTCCTCCTCCTCCTCTACCAGATGCTCCTGCTCCTCCACTCCTGTCCGCTGAGTGGAAAAACCACCCATTTCACTCAATAATTCCTGAGCACAAATGTCCTCCTCTACCTCCTCCTCTTCTTCCTGTCCTGCCCCCACAGGGGTCATGTGGCGTTGAGATCTGTGCGCCACGTCTACCGCACCCTGACCAGCCATTGTTAACAGCATTTGTTCCAGGACGTGCAACAGAGGAATGACGTCGTTCATCCCATAGTCCTGCCGACTCACGAATAGCGTGGCCTCCTCAAAGGGCCTGAGCAAGCGGCAGGTGTCACGCATGAGCTGCCAATGGCTGACATCTAAGTTACACAGGGGAGTACCTTTATCCGCTTGTAACATCAGGAAATCGGTGATGGCCTTTCGCTGCTCGTAAAGGCGGTCTAACATGTGTAGGGTTGAATTCCACCTTGTTGCAACGTCGCAGATCAGGCGATGCTGTGGAATTCCGTTCTGCCGCTGCAGCTCAATGAGGGTGTTCTTTGCGGTGTAGGAATGGCTGAAATGCATGCACAGTTTACGTGACATTTTAAGGATGTCTTGCAGTGGGATGGTGGATTTTAGGAACCGCTTGACAACCAGATTGAACACGTGAGCCATGCATGGCGCATGGCACAACCTTCCTTGACGCAGAGCAGACACCATGTTCTTTCCGTTGTCAGTCAACATGGTTCCGATTTTTAGTTTGCGCGGAGACAGCCATCTGTCGATTTCTCTGTTCATTACACTCAGCAGTTCCTCCCCTGTGTGACTACGTTCGCCAAGGCATACCAGGTGCAGCACAGCGTGACACCGTTGCGCCCTGCACATGTGATATGCCGGTCGGGTAATGGGACTTGGCACGGGGGTGGCGGCTGAGGACACGGCGGAAAAAGAGGTGGTAGAGGCGGACATGCTTGCTGGACCAAGGACGTGCAAACGTGGAGGCAAAAGCGTCGTGACCTGTCCAAGTTGCTGGTGCGGCTGTGCCGGCACCACGTTCACCCAGTGGGCCGTAAATGACATGTACTGTCCCTGACCGTAGTTACAGCTCCACACGTCGGCGCTGCCGTGCACTTTGGCAGAGACCGACATGCTCAAAGACTGGCCCACCATCTCTTCTACATGTGAATGCAGGGCTGGCACTGCCTTTTGGGCAAAGAAATGACGGCTTGGCACTCTCCACCGCGGCGCGGCACAAGCCATCATTTCTCGGAAAGGTGCTGAGTCCACCAGTTGGAAAGGGAGGGACTGCAGCACCAGCAACTTGGACAGGAGGACGTTCAGCTTTTGCACCGTCGGGTGCGTGCTCGCAAACTGTTGTCTCTTGGATACGGATTCCAAGAAAGACTGTTGACGGAATCCGAGAAGAGGAGTAGCAGGAGAAGGAGCATCTGAACGAGCGGAAGATGCCAACGAGCGACAACTCCCCTCAGCAGAGGTGTTGGAGCCTTGACTGGCTGATAGAGGGCGATTGACGACGTCGGGTGACGGAGCAAGTAACGGAGCGGGTGATGGAGCGGGGGCTGGGGCAGGCAGAACCGCCGTATGTTTATCACGGTTTTCCCAGGCCACCGAATGGTGACGCTGCATATGCTGACGCAACGCTGTAGTCCCAACATGGGCCCCCTGGCCACGCTTGCATTTCTGGCCACATAGTCGACATACGGCTACGTTTACTTCCTCGGGCGGCTTGAGGAAAAATTGCCACACCACCGAGTAGGAAACTTTGCCCCCGCTACTCTTCACTGGCTGACTGCTACTTCCTCCGTGCGCACCGGCACCACTACTGGCCGTGGTGGTAGGCTGCAGTGGAGCTGGTGCTCTACTCCGTGGACGTTTGGCTCCACTGACACTGATGCGACCCTGCTGCTGTCTCCTGGGCAACCCACCGACTGTTTTGCTCGCTGCCAAGCTGCCACCCTCTTCTCCTGATGATGCGGAAGAAATTGCCTGATGACGATGAGGCTGCCAAGTGCGATCAACCTCCTCATCATCAAGTAGGGTCTCCGCCTCACTACTAGCCCCCTCGGCTGCGTCTGGGTCAGGAGACAGACCTGTCTCTAGACCGGCTACCGAGCCACTCTCCTCGCCAGTACTTGTTCGCTTGGCTGCTGAAAAGGCCGATGTCTCCCCCCGTTCCTGACCGCCCTCTGTTAGCTCTTCCTCACTGTACAGTGGGGCTGAGCCCACAGCATGCGATACTTCGCTTGGTGAGGGAACAGCAAAGGACAGGGGCAGGTAGAGGACACGTGATTTCAGTGGGCTTGCTCCCGGGCCATGCCAACTAACGGTTGTGTCTGACGTACCCACCGACCGTTGGCTGTAGGTGTCAGAGGTGACCTGGGAAGAGGAAGACGACCGAGCCAACCAATCAATGACGGCAGGGTTGTCGGTGGAGACACGACCGCTGGATGACACCGGGAGCACTGGCCTCTGGCTGCGAATACTGCTGCCTCGACCCCTTCCTCTGCTGCCACGTCTGCTCGCTCCTAAAACATTGCCTCCTCTGCCACTCCTCTGCATGTTGTCTGACATACTATTTAATTCAACGATTAGGTGTCCCTGAGTAACAATTCTCTGGCACTCAGTAACAATTCTGTCTGTCCCTGAGTATGAATTCTGTGGCCCTGAGTAACAATTCTGTGTCTGTGCGAGTAACAATTCTGTGTCTGTGCGAGTAACAATTCTGTGTCTGTGCAAGTAACAATTTTGTGTCTGTGCGAGTAACAATTCTCTGGCACTCAGTAACAATTCTGTCTGTCCCTGAGTAACAATTCTCTGGCACTCAGTAACAATTCTGTCTGTCCCTGAGTAACAATTCTCTGGCACTCAGTAACAATTCTGTCTGTCCCTGAGTATGAATTCTGTGGCCCTGAGTAACAATTCTGTGTCTGTGCGAGTAACAATTCTGTGTCTGTGCAAGTAACAATTTTGTGTCTGTGCGAGTAACAATTCTCTGGCACTCAGTAACAATTCTGTCTGTCCCTGAGTAACAATTCTCTGGCACTCAGTAACAATTCTGTCTGTCCCTGAGTATGAATTCTGTGGCCCTGAGTAACAATTCTGTGTCTGTGCGAGTAACAATTCTGTGTCTGTGCAAGTAACAATTTTGTGTCTGTGCGAGTAACAATTCTCTGGCACTCAGTAACAATTCTGTCTGTCCCTGAGTAACAATTCTCTGGCACTCAGTAACAATTCTGTCTGTCCCTGAGTAACAATTCTCTGGCACTCAGTAACAATTCTGTCTGTCCCTGAGTAACAATTCTCTGGCACTCAGTAACAATTCTGTGTCTGTGCGAGTAACAATTCTGTGTCTGTGCAAGTAACAATTTTGTGTCTGTGCGAGTAACAATTCTCTGGCACTCAGTAACAATTCTGTCTGTCCCTGAGTAACAATTCTCTGGCACTCAGTAACAATTCTGTCTGTCCCTGAGTAACAATTCTCTGGCACTCAGTAACAATTCTGTCTGTCCCTGAGTATGAATTCTGTGGCCCTGAGTAACAATTCTGTGTCTGTGCGAGTAACAATTCTGTGTCTGTGCAAGTAACAATTTTGTGTCTGTGCGAGTAACAATTCTCTGGCACTCAGTAACAATTCTGTCTGTCCCTGAGTAACAATTCTCTGGCACTCAGTAACAATTCTGTCTGTCCCTGAGTAACAATTCTCTGGCACTCAGTAACAATTCTGTCTGTCCCTGAGTAACAATTCTCTGGCACTCAGTAACAATTCTGTCTGTCCCTGAGTAACAATTCTCTGGCACTCAGTAACAATTCTGTCTGTCCCTGAGTATGAATTCTGTGGCCCTGAGTAACAATTCTGTGTCTGTGCGAGTAACAATTCTGTGTCTGTGCAAGTAACAATTTTGTGTCTGTGCGAGTAACAATTCTCTGGCACTCAGTAACAATTCTGTCTGTCCCTGAGTAACAATTCTCTGGCACTCAGTAACAATTCTGTCTGTCCCTGAGTAACAATTCTCTGGCACTCAGTAACAATTCTGTCTGTCCCTGAGTAACAATTCTCTGGCACTCAGTAACAATTCTGTGTCTGTGCGAGTAACAATTCTGTGTCTGTGCAAGTAACAATTTTGTGTCTGTGCGAGTAACAATTCTCTGGCACTCAGTAACAATTCTGTCTGTCCCTGAGTAACAATTCTCTGGCACTCAGTAACAATTCTGTCTGTCCCTGAGTAACAATTCTCTGGCACTCAGTAACAATTCTGTCTGTCCCTGAGTATGAATTCTGTGGCCCTGAGTAATAATTCTGTGTCTGTGCGAGTAACAATTCTGTGTCTGTGCAAGTAACAATTTTGTGTCTGTGCGAGTAACAATTCTCTGGCACTCAGTAACAATTCTGTCTGTCCCTGAGTAACAATTCTCTGGCACTCAGTAACAATTCTGTCTGTCCCTGAGTAACAATTCTCTGGCACTCAGTAACAATTCTGTCTGTCCCTGAGTATGAATTCTGTGGCCCTGAGTAACAATTCTGTGTCTGTGCGAGTAACAATTCTGTGTCTGTGCAAGTAACAATTTTGTGTCTGTGCGAGTAACAATTCTCTGGCACTCAGTAACAATTCTGTCTGTCCCTGAGTAACAATTCTCTGGCACTCAGTAACAATTCTGTCTGTCCCTGAGTAACAATTCTCTGGCACTCAGTAACAATTCTGTCTGTCCCTGAGTAACAATTCTCTGGCACTCAGTAACAATTCTGTCTGTCCCTGAGTATGAATTTTGTGGCCCTGAGTAACAATTCTGTCTGTGCGAGTAACAATTCTGTGTCTGTGCAATAACAATTTTGTGTCTGTGCGAGTAACAATTCTCTGGCACTCAGTAACAATTCTGTCTGTCCCTGAGTAACAATTCTCTGGCACTCAGTAACAATTCTGTCTGTCCCTGAGTAACAATTCTCTGGCACTCAGTAACAATTCTGTCTGTCCCTGAGTAACAATTCTCTGGCACTCAGTAACAATTCTGTCTGTCCCTGAGTAACAATTCTCTGGCACTCAGTAACAATTCTGTCTGTCCCTGAGTAACAATTCTCTGGCACTCAGTAACAATTCTGTCTGTCCCTGAGTATGAATTCTGTGGCCCTGAGTAACAATTCTGTGTCTGTGCGAGTAACAATTCTGTGTCTGTGCAAGTAACAATTTTGTGTCTGTGCGAGTAACAATTCTCTGGCACTCAGTAACAATTCTGTCTGTCCCTGAGTAACAATTCTCTGGCACTCAGTAACAATTCTGTCTGTCCCTGAGTAACAATTCTCTGGCACTCAGTAACAATTCTGTCTGTCCCTGAGTAACAATTCTCTGGCACTCAGTAACAATTCTGTCTGTCCCTGAGTATGAATTCTGTGGCCCTGAGTAACAATTCTGTCTGTGCGAGTAACAATTCTGTGTCTGTGCAATAACAATTTTGTGTCTGTGCGAGTAACAATTCTCTGGCACTCAGTAACAATTCTGTCTGTCCCTGAGTAACAATTCTCTGGCACTCAGTAACAATTCTGTCTGTCCCTGAGTAACAATTCTCTGGCACTCAGTAACAATTCTGTCTGTCCCTGAGTAACAATTCTCTGGCACTCAGTAACAATTCTGTCTGTCCCTGAGTAACAATTCTGTCTGTCCCTGAGAATGAATTCTGTGGCCCTGAGTAAGAATTCTCTGGCACTCAGTAACAATTCTGTCTGTCCCTGAGTAACAATTCTCTGGCACTCAGTAACAATTCTGTCTGTCCCTGAGTAAAAATTCTGTGGCCCTAATAACGTTTCTGTGGCCCTAAGTAACAATTCTCTGGCACTGAGTGAAAATTCTGTCTGTCCCTGAGTATGAATTCTGTGGCCCTAACTAGCGTTTCTTTGTCCCTAAATAACGATTCTGTGGCCCTCATTAACAAGTCTGTGTCCCTGAGTAATGGTTCTCTGTCCCTAAGTAACTTCTCTCTGTCCCCAATTCTCGTTTCTGTGGCCCTAACTCTGTCCCTGTCCCTAGTACAGAGCGGTCTGCCTCTGTTCAATGACTGCAGGCAAATGAAGATTTCCAAAATGGCCGCTATATATACCTCGACCATTACACAGTGCTGGCTGGCTGGCTGCTGATTGGCTGATGCGATCACATGTCGTTGAGGAATGCATTATGGGGCAGCGCGCCTTGTCTGCGCGCCTTCCCCGACATCCCCGCTCCGTCGCCGCACATGTCAGCCGCCATTTTCGGAAAAATTTCGATTCGCGCGTCCGAATTAGGCTGTTTTTCGGATTCGGCACGAATCGAAATTTTTCCGATATTCGACTCGAATTCCACTTCGGATACTTCGATTCGCTCATCTCTAGTCACCATCTCCATTTATGAAGACACCCGGCATGGCTACCTCTGAATGGATACTAGCTGTACTCACTTGTTCATGTCCAACAGACTGTATCTGTTCTTTGCATGAACTGGAATCAGGGATTGGGTCTATCTTACTGAGTTTGCTTGTACTTTCAAATGCAATAATCAGGATCAGAATTAATCCCGGATGAGCCCCCACATGCAGAGCTACTTCTGTAGGAGCAGCATGATAGATGGGTCCCCCCAGTGATAACCCACCCTGTACCTGGACACGACAACCACTGAAACTCCAGAAACAGGTGAAATTGTCTTTTAAGATATCCTGCAGATATATTACAGAAGATAGAGAATGCAGACATACTACTGGAGATGGTTAGAGACTGCAGCCATACTACAGAAGATGCTTCTAGTCTAAGGTTCGTACCTCACACCCATACATGTACTAGGGGTAATTTAGACAGGAGCCAACTATACTACCACCATGCCTTTGGAGATTTGGAGGAAACTGGAGTTCGTGGAGGAAGCCAATGCAAGCACAGTTGCTTAGTGGCTAGGCTTTCTGCAATGGGTGGTGCAGTGGCTTTAGTAGCTAGCACTTCCTCCTTGCAGAACTTGGGTCATGGGTTTAGATCCTGACCTTGACACTACCTACATGGAGTTTGCATGTTATCCCTTTACTTGCAAGGGTTTCCTCCCACACTTCAAGGACATGCTGGTAGTTTAATTGGCTCCTGACTAAATTCCCCCTAGTACATATGATGTAGGGGCTTATGAATATAAAAATCTTGAGGGCAGCAACTGATGAACTCTCCACTGTAATTGAACACATAAACTTCAAATCTCTAATTAGACTAAATTCATGCTCTTCAAGTCTCCAGCAATACTGACCACATGCGCTTCAAAACTTGAGTGTAACGTATGCATGCTCTTCAGTGACTGGCTGTCTCTCCTTGAGCCCCTCAAGTTCTCCTTTCCCTTCAGCAGACTCCGACAGACTCTCTTTTAGTAGCCTACACCTCCATATTAGTAACAGAGCCCTGTACGTGGAATATTATTTGTGAGGGAAGGGTAGCCTGAGACGTACTCCCAAGTGGCACTTTGATTCTCACTGTTACTAGGGTCACTGTATCCATCTTGGATAGCTATATTGGAGAGGTTATAAGCTGCACTCATTCTTCCATCTCCAACAGACGGGACCTGTTTTCTTTTTTTGAAACAAACTGGCATCAATAATGGGGTCCATCTTACTGATGTGGTTTGTACTTCCATATGCATTTCTCAGGGTAGATGGAATCCCGGATGAGCCCCCAAGTGAAAGGCTACCCCTCTTAGAGCTGCTTCATAGATGGTTATTTTGTCACTCCTAGTAATAATATCTCATCCTGTACCTGGACCTGACAACCACTGACACACCAGAAACAGTTGAAATTGTCTTTCAATATATGCCGTAGGCATACTACAAGAGATGGTCAGAGACTGCAGACATAGTACAGGAGATGCCTATAACTGACGTGGTTAAGCTGAACCCCCAATTATCAGTCCATATCCCGGCCCGGTCACTACCTCCTGGGAGTTCTGGGTCTACACTAGCACAGTAGGTCTCTGTCTAGAGTTTGGGGGGTTTGTGGTTTTCCTTGTTTCGTATCATCAGACTGTTCTTGGTACATCCTATTTATCAATACAATCAGCATTGCTTGAGTTGGTGTCTCTTTATTGATTGTCAGGGGTGTGTCCGAGTGCTACACATACAGCCAATCAGGCGTCCTCACACCAGGTTAGGCTCAGAGGGGGTTTCTCTACAGCGCCTCCTACAGGGGTGCACTACACTACCTCATATGCATACATGTACTAATGAGTGGCAGTTTAGAAATGAGCCGATTAACCTCCCAGCATGTCTGTGGAGTGTGGGAGAGAACCGGAGTACCTGGAGGAAACCAATGCAAGAACATACCTTAGTGGTTAGTGGCTTTGCACCGGATGGCACAGTGGCTTAGTGGCTAGCACTTCTGCCTTGCAGTAGTTGATTCATGGGTTCAAATCCCATGGCATCTCCTGTATGGAGTTTGCATGTTCTCCCTGTGCTTGCGTGGGTTTCCTCCGGGTACTCCGGTTGCCTCCCACATTCCAAAGACATGCTGATAGGTTAATTGGCTCCTTTCTAAATTGTCCCTAGTAGGAACCTTAGGCTCTAAGCATCTTGAGGGCAGGACTGATGTAAATGTGAGGTATAGGTCAATTGTCAGCACTTAATGATAACTTAGAAGTACAACTGTAAGTGTAAAAACTGATCAAATAATAGAAACATCAAACATGATCAGTATACAGGCTAGCACCTCATACCTCCAATGGAAGCACTTCAAGAAAACTCAAGCACTTCAATACCCCAGCCAAACTAGATGCATGCCCCAGAGGGCAATGTACACACTCAAAACTCCAGCTAAACACAAGCACTTAAAATGTCCAGCTATACTAAAATGCATCCCCCAGAGGGCGATGCTTGCTCTTCTGTCAAGGCACTTAGATCCCCCTATCAGTCCCAATGAAAAAACATCACAACAGCCCCAAATTCGGTTCCTTTTAAAAATAAAAAAATACAACAGGAGACGGTCAGAGACTGCAGATGTCCCACAGGACCAATATAACTATTTATATTCCATATCTGTGAGAAAATGTAAAGTGATCTCTGATTGGTGCCCGTCCCCAATGGCTGACCTCCTGTGTTCACAACGCAGCAGGACAACCGCTCGGTACAGGACCTGGAAGATAGTGGAGGTCATTGTAGTAACGAGGTCTACTTCAGTGATTTCCAGCTTCTAGACGGATCCCACAGGTAGGTCACATACATACTTATACTGGTCCAAGCTGGAACAATGGAACCATGGAACATACAGTTAGGTCCATATATATTGGACAGAAGAACAATTTTTTATTTTTTCAGGTATTTACCAAAACATAATCAAGTTACAGTTCTATAATGGATATGGGCGGACAGTGCGCACTCTCAGGTGTAATTTGAGGGTATGTACATCCACATTGGGGGAAGGGTTTAGGAATTGCAGCTCTTAAGAGTAGCCATCCCCCCTTTTTCAAGGGACCAAAATTAATTGGACAATTGAATCAGAAGCTGTTTCATGGCCAGGTGTGGGCTACTGCTTCCTTATTTCTTCATTTAGGTTCAAGGTAAAAGATCTGGAGATAATTCTAATGTGGTATTTGCATTTGGAATCTATTGCTGTGAACCGACATCATGCGTTCATAGGAGCTGTCCATGCAAGTTAAACAGGACATTGTAAAGCTTCAAAAATGAAACAAATCCATCACAGAGATCGCAGCAACATTAGGAGCGGCCAAATCAACAGTTTGGTCCATTCTGAGGAAAGAAGAACGCACTGGTGAGCTCAGCAACAGAAAAAGGCTTGGAGGTCCACGGAAGACAACAGTGGTGGATGATCGCAGGATCCTCTCTATGGTAAAGAAAAACCCATTCACAACATCTAGGCAACAACATCATTGTCAAAGTCTCCAAACAAGAGAAGATTTTACGAGAGCAAATACAGAGGGTTCACCACAAGGTGCAAACCATTCATAAGCCTCATGAATTAGACTTTGCCAAAAAAAAAAAACTAAAAAAGCCGGACCAGTTCTGGAAAAGCATTCTTTGGACGGAAGAAACTAAGATGAATCTGTACCAGAATGATGGGAAGAAAAAAGTGTGGAGAAGGCTTGGAACAGCTCATGATCCAAAGCACACAACGCCATCTGTAAACCATGGTGGAGGCAGTGTGATGGCATGGGCGGAGGCGGGGTGATGGCATGGGCGGAGGCAGTGTGATGGCATGGGCGGAGGCGGAGTGATGGCATGGGCGGGGGCAGTGTGATGGCATGGGCGGAGGCGGGGTGATGGCATGGGCGGAGGCAGTGTGATGGCATTGGTGGAGGCAGTGTGATGGCATGGGTGGAGGCGGGGTGATGGCATGGGCGGAGGCAGTATGATGGCATTGGTGGAGGCAGTGTGATGGCATGGGCGGAGGCAGTGTGATGGCATTGGTGGAGGCAGTGTGATGGCATGGGTGGAGACAGTGTGATGACATGGGTAGAGGCAGTGTGATGGCATGGGTGGAGGCAGTGTGATGGCATGGGTGGAGGCAGTGTGATGACATGGGTGGAGGCAGTGTGATTGCATGGGCAGAGGCAGTGTGATGGCATGGGCGGAGGCAGGGTGATGGCATTGGTGGAGGCAGTGTGATAGCATGGGTGGAGGCAGTGTGATGGCATGGGTGGAGGCAGGGTGATGGCATTGGTGGAGGCAGTGTGATAGCATGGGTGGAGGCAGTGTGATGGCATGGGTGGAGGCAGTGTGATGGCATGGGCGGAGGCAGTGTGATGGAATGGGCGGAGGCAGTGTGATTGCATGGGCAGAGGCAGTGTGATGGCATGGGCGGAGGCAGGGTGATGGCATTGGTGGAGGCAGTGTGATAGCATGGGTGGAGGCAGTGTGATGGCATGGGTGGAGGCAGGGTGATGGCATGGGCGGAGGCAGTGTGATGGCATGGGTGGAGGCAGTGTGATGGCATTGGTGGAGGCGGTGTGATGGCATTGATGGAGGCGGTGTGATGGTATGGGCATGCATGGCTTCCAGTGGCACTGGGTCATTGGTGTTTATTGATGATGTGAAAGAAGACAGAAGCATCCGGATGAATTCTGCCGTGTTTACAGATATACTGTCAGCCCAGATTCAGCCAAATGCAGCAAAGATGATTGGACGGCACTTCACAGTACAGATGAACAATAATCCAAAACACACTGCAAAAGCAACCCAGGAGCTTGTGAAGGAAAAGAAGAGGAATATTCTGCAATGGCTGAGTCATTCACCTGATCTCAACTCCGTTGAGCATGCATTTCACTTGCTGAAGGCAAAAAAAAGGCAGAAAGACCTACAAACAAAGAACAACTGAAGTAGCTGCAGTTAGAGCCTGACAAAGCATCAGAAAGGAGGAAACCCAGTCTTTGGTCATGTCTATGGGTTCCGGACTTAAGCAAAGCATCAGAAAGGAGGAAACCCAGTCTTTGGTCATGTCCATGGGTTCCAGACTTCAGGCAAAGCATCAGAAAGGAGGAAACCCAGTCTTTGGTCATGTCCATGGGTTCCGGACTTAAGCAAAGCATCAGAAAGGAGGAAACCCAGTCTTTGGTCATGTCCATGGGTTCCAGACTTCAGGCAAAGCATCACAAAGGAGCTGGGGCGGACTGACAACTCATGGGGCCCCTGGGCAATAGGGGATCATGGGGCCTCTCTGTCCTTGACCAAACTCAAAAAAGCCTATGAAAAAGATACCAGGGGCATCTCATGGGGCCCCCTACTGACCACGGGCCCTCAGGCAGTGCCTGAGTTTCCAAATAGTCAGTCCGCCCCTGGAAAGGAGGAAACCCAGTCTTTGGTCATGTCCATGGGTTCCAGACTTCAGGCAAAGCATCAGAAAGGAGGAAACCCAGTCTTTGGTCATGTCCATGGGTTCCAGACTTCAGGCAAACATTGCCAGTAAAGGATTCTCAACAAAATATTAAAAATGAATATTTTATTTATGATTATATTCATTTGCCCAATTACTTTTGAGCTCCAGAAAATTGAGGGAATTGTGTATAAAAATGGTTGCAGCTCCTAAAATTTGTATTTGATGTTCAACCCCCTTGAATTAAAGCTGAAAGTCTGCACTTCAAATTCATTTGGATTGTTTCGTTTTAATTTATTCTGGTGGCATACAGAGCCAAATGTATGAAAACTGTGCCTGTGTCCAAATATATATGGACCCAACTGTATTACACAAGATGGTAAGAGACTGCAGACATACTACAGGAGATGGTCAGAGACTGAAGCCATACTACAGGAGATGGTCAGAGACTGCAGACATAGTACAGGAGATGGTCAGAGACTGAAGCCATACTACAGGAGATGGTCAGAGACTGCAGACATAGTACAGGGGATGACCAGAGACTGCAGACATAGTACAGAATATGATCAAAGATTACAGACATATGGTCAGAGACTTCAAAAATACTACAGGAGATGGTCAGAGACTGCAGACTTAGTACAGATGATGGTCAGAGACTGCAGACATGCTTCAGGAGATGGTCAGAGACTGCAGACAAACTACAGGAGATGGTCAGAGACTGCAGACATAGTACAGGAGATGCTTATTGCTGACGTGGTTAAGCTGAACCCCCAATTATCATATCCCGGCCCGGTCACTACCTCCTGGGAGTTTTGGGTCTACACTTGTTTGTTATCATCAGACTTTTCTTGGTACATCCTATTTATCAATACAGTCAGCATTGCTTGAGTTGGTGTCTCTTTATTGATTGTCAGGGGTGTGTCCGAGTGCTACACATACAGCCAATCAGGCGTCCTCACACCAGGTTAGGCTCAGAGGGGGTTTCTCTACAGCGCCTCCTACAGGGGTGCACTACACTACCTCACATGCATACATGTACTAACGAGGGGCAATTTATAAATGAGCCGATTAACCTTCCAGCATGTCTGTGGACTGTGGGAGAGAACAGGAGTACCCGGAGGAAACCAGTGCAAGAACATACCTTAGTGGTTAGCCAATCTGCATGGGGCGGCACAGTGGCTTAGTGGCTAGCACTTCTGCCTTGCAGTAGTTGATTCATGGGTTCAAATCCCATGGCATCTCCTGTATGGAGTTTGCATGTTCTCCCTGTGCTTGCGCGGGTTTCCTCCGGGTACTCCGGTTTCCTCCCACATTCCAAAGACATGCTGGTAGGTTAATTGGCTCCTGTCTAAATTGTCCTTAGTAGGAACCTTAGGCTCTAAGCATCTTGAGGGCAGGACTGATGTAAATGTGAGGTATAGGTCAATTGTCAGCACTTAACGATGACTTAGCAGTACAACTGTAAGTGTAAAAAGTGATCAAATAATAGAAACATCAAACATGATCAGTATACAGGCTAGCACCTCATACCTCCAATGGAAGCACTTCAATGTGACAGACAATCTAAATGTATGCACTGAAAGCTCTAACCAAAGAAAACACAAGCACATACAATGTCAGGCTAACAAAATGCATGCCCCAGAGGGCGATGCTGCACTTGTGAGAAGGCACTTAGATCCCCCAATCAGTCCCAATGCAGAAACATCACAGCAGCCCAAAATTCGGTTCCTTTTAAAAACAAAAATACAACAGGAGACGGTCAGAGACTGCAGATGTCCCACAGGACCAATATAACTATTTATATTCCATATCTGTGGGATCCTCTAGAAGCTGGAAATCGCAGTATAGACACCAGTGATCTCCACTAACGTCCGGCTCCCGTACCGATCGACTGCCCTGCCGCATTGTGAACACAGAAGGTCGGCCACTGGGCACGGGTGCCATTTAGTGATCACTTTGCATTACCTCCATGAAAGCAAAGCATTTTCTGATTGGACAATTTGGAGAGCGTGACAACACTATGCTGCCTCTCCACCTCTTCCAATCAGAAAGCCCTCTGCATTCATTGAGAAAACCCCATCCACTGCTCCACTGACACCATCCTCTCCTTTAATGAGACCGTACTTTGCCCCACTGACACCATGCTCTGCCCTACAGACACTGACACCGTCTTCTGCCCTACTGCTATGGTATACTACTCTACTGACACTGTCCACTGCTCTACTGACACCGACATCTTCCCCACTGACACTGTCTTCTGCCCCATAGACACTGCCCACTGCCTTACTGACACTGTCCAGTACTCTACTGAAACCTTTTTGATGAACTGAGCGGTGTTGTGGAGAGGTAAGTACTTACACACTTCTTTTACAGGTACAGCTTTTCTAAGGAACTCTAGAACAATGTCAGGGTTACTTTATATTCCATCTAAAGTAATAAGCAGTAAAATGATGTGTAGCCTGACAGCTTGAGCTACAGTTAACCATGACATGGGTACGTCTCTTCTCTCCTTCTTTAGGGTAGGTATGTTAGGTGCTTGTAATAGAATTCTCACTAATAAAGTCCTTTGGGCACCTAAATTGAGAAGAGTTCTTGTGTGAATACTATCAGCTTGAACAGGTACCACAGGCGAGAGGAATATCAGCTTGACTGAACTTTACCGAAAACAGGTGAAGTAGCTGGTCTCCTTGACTGGACTTGTATCCTTCTTCTTCTACAAAGCCTTGTATCTGATGACAATTTGAACATTGGTGGAGATCTCTCTCTCGAATGGCGGCACTCGATAAGGAGGTGCCTTAAGGTGTCTCTTTGAAGTATCAGGTGAGAATCCTCTCAAAGGCTCAGTCCTTCCCCTTTTTTTTCTTGTTTTATTTCTCGGATAGAAGCTATTTGAAGTAGTCAACATCCTGACCGGCTCTCTCACCTGGAGTCCTCTGAAGTTTCTCTACCACTTCTGCAAGTTCTCCTTTCCCTTCCACAGATGCAGACAAACTAGTGGCTGTCACCTCCATAATTCTACCTGTTACCTTCTTTGTGGGCGTACTTTGAGACATCCTCCCAAGTGGCACTGTGATTCTCACTGCTACTAGGGTCACCATCTCCATTTATGAAGACACCCGGCATGACTACCTCTGAATGGATACTAGCTGTACTCATTTGTTCATGTCCAACAGACTGTATCTGTTCTTTGCATGAACTGGAATCAGGGATGGGGTCTATCTTATTGAGTTTGCCTGTACTTTCAAATGCAATAATCAGGATCAGAATTAATCCCGGATGAGCCCCCACATGCAGAGCTATTTCGCTAGGAGCAGGATGATAGATGGGTCCCCCCAGTGATAACCCACCCTGTACCTGGACCCGACAACCACTGACACCCCAGAAACAGGTGAAATGGTCTTTTTAGATATCCTGCAGATATATTACAGAAGATAGAGAATGCAGACATACTACTGGAGATGCTTATAGTCTAAGGGTCCTACCTCACATCCATACATATACTAGGGGTAGTTTAGACAGGAGCCAACTATACTACCACCATGCCTTTGGAGATTTGGATAAAACTGGAGTTCGTGGAGGAAGACAATGCAAGCACAGTAGCTTAGTGGCTAGGCTTTCTGCAATGGGTGGTGCAGTGGCTTTAGTGGCTAGCACTTCCACCTTGCAGAACTTGGGTCATGGGTTTAGATCCTGACCTTAACACTACCTACATGGAGTTTGCATGTTATCCCTTTATTGCAAGGGTTTCCTCCCACACTTCAAGGACATGCTGGTAGTTTAATTGGCTCCTGACTAAATTCCCCCTAGTACATATGATGTAGGGGCTTATGAATATAGAAATCTTGATGGCACCAACTGATGAACTTTCCACTGAAATTGAACACAAACTTCAAATCTCAATCTGGACTAAATTCATGCTCTTCAAGTCTCCAGCAATACTGACCACATGCGCTTCAACAATTGAGTGCAACTAAATGCATGCTCTTCAGTGACTGGCTGTCTCTCCTTCAGCCCCTCAAGTTCTCCTTTCCCTTCAGCAGACTCCGACAGACTCTCTTTTAGTAGCCTACACCTCCATATTAGTAACAGAGCCCTGTACCTGGAATATTATTTGTGAGGGAAGGGTAGCCTGAGGCGTCCTCCCAAGTGGCACTTTGATTCTCGCTGCTACTAGGGTCACTGTATCCATTCTTCAAGACGCCTGTGTCTTCAGCATAGCTATTTCGGAGTGGACAAAAGCTGCACTCATTCCTCCATCTCCAAAGACAGAACCCGTTTTTGATTTTAGCATGAACTGGTGTCAGTGATGGGGTCCATATTACTGATGTGGCTTGAAAGTTTAGATGCAATTATCAGGGAAGAAGGAATCCCGGATGAGCCCCCAGATATAGTGCTCCCTCTTTAGGAGTTGCTTGATAGATGGGTCATTTTTGTCACTTCCAATGATAACCCTCCCTGGACCCGACAACCAATCACACACCAGAAACAGTTGGAATGGTCTGTCAAAATATTCTGCAGATATATTAGAGAATAAAGAGAATGCAGCCATACTACAGGAGATGGTCAGAGACTGCAGACATAGTATATGAGATGGTCAGAGACTGCAGACATACTACAGGAAATGGTCAGAGACTGCAGACATACTACTGGAGATGGTCATAGACTGCAGACATACTACAGGAGATGGTCAGAGACTGCAGACATAGTATATGAGATGGTCAGAGACTGCAGACATACTACAGGAAATGGTCAGAGACTGCAGACATACTACTGGAGATGGTCATAGACTGCAGACATACT
This sequence comes from Staurois parvus, assembly GCF_062004578.1. Lineage (NCBI taxonomy): Eukaryota > Metazoa > Chordata > Amphibia > Anura > Ranidae > Staurois > Staurois parvus. The sequence goes on from NW_028319451.1 coordinate 220,864, forward strand.
ACAGGAGATGGTCAGAGACTGCAGAAATACTACTTAAGATGGTCAGAGACTGCAGACATACTACAGGAGATGGTCAGAGACTGCAGACATACTACTGGAGATGGTCAGAGACTGCAGACATAGTACAGGAGATGACCAGAGACTGCAGGCATACAACAAGAGATGGTCAGAGACTGCAGACATAGTACAGGAGATGGTCAGACATGGTAGACATACAATAGGAGATGGTCAGAGACTGCAGACATACTACAGGAGATGCCTATTACTGACGTGGTTAAGCTGAACCTCCAATTATCAGTCCATATCCCGGCCCGGTCACTACCTCCTGGGAGTTTTGGGTCTACACTAGCACAGTAGGTCTCTGTCTAGAGTTCGGGGGGTTTGTGGTTTTCCTTGTTTGTTATCATCAGACTGTTCTTGGTACATCCTATTTATCAATACAGTCAGCATTGCTTGAGTTGGTGTCTCTTTACTGATTGTCAGGGGTGTGTCCGAGTGCTACACATACAGCCAATCAGGCGTCCTCACACCAGGTTAGGCTCAGAGGGGGTTTCTCTACAGCGCCTCCTACAGTGGTGCACTACACTATCTCGAGGCGCAATTTAGAAAGGTGCTGACTAACCTTCCAGCATTTCTGTGGACTGTGGGAGAGAACCGGAGTACCCGGAGGAAACCAGTGCAAGAACATACCTTAGTGGTTAGCCCTTCTGCACAGGGCGGCACAGTGGCTTAGTGGTTAGCACTACTGCCTTGCAGTAGGTAAGTCATGGGTTCATATCCCATGGCACGTCTTGCATGTTCTCTGTTTTCTTGCGTGGGTTTCCTCCGGGTCCTCCGGCTTCCTCCCACATTCCAAAGACATGCTGGTAGGTTAATTGTCTCCTGTCTAAATTGTCCTTAGTAGGAACCTTAGGCTCTAAGCATCTTGAGGGCAGGACTGATGTAAATGTGAGGTATAGGTCAATTGTCAGCACTTAATGATAACTTAGCAGTACAACTGTAAGTGTAAAAACTGATCAAATAATAGAAACATCAAACATGATCAGTATACAGGCTAGCACCTCATACCTCCAATGGAAGCACTTCAACACAGCTCAAGCACTTTATAGCGACAGACAATCTACATGCGTTCCTGAGAGGGCAATGTATGCACTGAGATCTCCAGCCAAACACAAGCACTTACAATAATAACTTGAACAGAATGCATGCCCCAGAGGGCGATGCTGCACTTGTCAGAAGGCACTTAGATCCCCCAATCAGTCCCAATGCAGAAACATCGCAGCAGTCCCAAATTCGGTTCCTTTTAAAAATACAACAGGAGGCGGTCAGAGACTGCAGATGTCCCACAGGACCAATATAACTATTTATATTCCATATCTGTGGGATCCTCTAGAAGCTGGAAATCGCAGTATAGACACCAGTGATCTCCACTAACTTCCGGCTCCCGTACCGATCGACTGCCCTGCTGCATTGTCAACACAGAAGGTCGGCCACTGGGCACAGGTGCCATTTAGTGACCTCTTTGCATTACCTCCATGAAAGCAAAGCATTTTCTGATTGGACAATTAAGAGAGCGTGACAACACTGTGTTGCCTCTCCACCTCTTCCAATCAGAAAGCCCTCTGCATTCATTGAGAAAACCCCATCCACTGCTCCACTGACACCATCCTCTGCTCTAATGAGACCGTTCTTTGCCCCACTGACACCATCCTCTGCTGTAATGAGACCGTTCTTTGCCCCACTGACACCATGCTCTGCCCTACAGACACTGACACCGTCTTCTGTCCTACTGCTATGGTATACTACTCTACTGACACTGTCCACTGCTCTACTGACACCGTCCTTTTCCCCACTGACACTGTCTTCTGCCCCATAGACACTGCCCAATGCCTTACTGACACTGTCCAGTACTCCACTGAAACCTTTTTGATGAACTGAGCGGTGTTGTGGAGAGGTAAGTACTTACACACTTCTTTTACTGGTACAGCTTTTCTAAGGAACTCTAGAACAATGTCAGGGTTACTTTATATTCCATCTAAAGTAATAAGCAGTAAAATGATGTGTAGCCTGACAGCTTGAGCTACAGTTAACCATGACATGGGTACGTCTCTTCTCTCCTTCTTTAGGGTAGGTACGTTAGGTGCTTGTAATAGAATTCTCACTAATAAAGTCCTTTGGGCACCTAAATTGAGAAGAGTTCTTGTGTGAATACTATCAGCTTGAACAGGTACCACAGGCGAGAGGAATATCAGCTTGACTGAACTTTACCAAAAACAGGTGAAGTATCTGGTCTCCTTGTCTGGACTTGTATCCTTCTTCTTCTACAAAGCCTTGTATCCGATGACAATTTGAACGTTGGTGGAGATCTCTCTCTCGAATGGCGGCACTCGATAAGGAGGTGCCTTAAAGTGTCTCTTTGACGTATCAGGTGAGAGTCTTCTTAAAGGCTCAGTCCTTCCCCTTTTTTTTCCTGTATTATTTCTCGAATAGAAGCTATTTGAAGTAGTCAACAACCTGACCGGCTCTCTCACCTGGAGTCCTATGAAGTTTCTCTACCACTTCTGCAAATTCTCCTTTCCCTTCCACAGATGCAGACAAACTAGTGGCTGAACCCCCAATTATCAGTCCATATCCCGGCCCGGTCACTACCTCCTGGGAGTTTTGGGTCTACACTAGCACAGTAGGTCTCTGTCTAGAGTTCGGGGATTTTGTGGTTTTCCTTGTTTGTTATCATCAGACTGTTCTTGGTACATCCTATTTATCAATACAGTCAGCATTGCTTGAGTTGGTGTCTCTTTATTTATTGTCAGGGGTGTGTCCGAGTGCTACACATACAGCCAATCAGGCGTCCTCACCCAAGTTTAGGCTCAGAGGGAGTTTCTCTACAGCGCCTCCTACAGGGGTGCACTACACTACCTCACATGCATACATGTATTAACGAGGGGCAATTTATAAATGAGCCGATAAACCTTCCAGCATGTCTGTGGACTGTGGGAGAGAAACGGAGTACCCGGAGGAAACCAGTGCAAGAACATACCTTAGTGGTTAGCCAATCTGCACAGGGCGGCACAGTGGCTTAGTGGCTAGCACTTCTGCCTTGCAGTAGTTGATTCATGGGTTCAAATCCCATGGCATCTCCTGTATGGAGTTTGCATGTTCTCCCTGTGCTTGCGTGGGTTTCCTCCGGGTACTCCGGTTTCCTCCCACATTCCAAAGACATGCTGGTAGGTTAATTGGCTCCTGTCTAAATTGTCCTTAGTAGGAACCTTAGGCTCTAAGCATCTTGAGGGCAGGACTGATGTAAATGTGAGGTATAGGTCAATTGTCAGCACTTAATGATGACTTAGCAGTACAACTGTAAGTGTAAAAACTGATCAAATAATAGAAACATCAAACATGATCAGTATACAGGCTAGCACCTCATACCTCCAATGGAAGCACTTCAATGTGACAGGCAATCTAAATGTATGCACTGAAAGCTCTAACCAAAGAAAACACAAGCACTTACAATAATAACTTGAACAAAATGCATGCCCCAGAGGGCGATGCTGCACTTGTGAGAAAGCACTTAGATCCCCCAATCAGTCCCAATGCAGAAACATCACAGCAGCCCCAAATTCGGTTCCTTTTAAATACAACAGGAGACGGTCAGAGACTGCAGATGTCCCACAGACCAATATAACTATTTATATTCCATATCTGTGGGATCCTCTAGAAGCTGGAAATCACAGTATAGACACCAGTGATCTCCACTAACTTCCGGCTCCAGTACCGATCGACTGCCCTGCCGCATTGTGAACAGAGAAGGTCGGCCACTGGGCACGGGTGCCATTTAGTGACCCCTTTGCATTACCTCCATGAAAGCAAAGCATTTTCTGATTGGACAATTTAGAGAGTGTGACAACACTGTGCTGCCTCTCCACCTCTTCCAATCAGAAAGCCCTCTGCATTCATTGAGAAAACCCCATCCACTGCTCCACTGACACCATCCTCTGCTGTAATGAGACCGTTCTTTGCCCCACTGACACCATGCTCTGCCCTACAGACACTGACACCGTCTTCTGCCCTACTGCTATGGTATACTACTCTACTGACACTGTCCACTGCTCTACTGACACAGTCCTCTTCCCCACTGACACTCTCTACTGCCCCATAGACACTGCCCACTGCCTTACTGACACTGTCCTGTACTCTACTGAAACCTTTTTGATGAACTGAGCGGTGTTGTGGAGAGGTAAGTACTTACACACTTCTTTTACAGGTACAGCTTTTCTAAGGAACTCTAGAACAATGTCCGGGTTACTTTATATTCCATCTAAAGTAAAAAGCAGCAAAATGATGTGTAGCCTGACAGCTTGAGCTACAGTTAACCATGACATGGGTACGTCTCTTCTCTCCTTCTTTAGGGTAGGTACGTTAGGTGCTTGTAATAGAATTCTCACTAATAAAGTCCTTTGGGCACCTAAATTGAGAAGAGTTCTTGTGTGAATACTATCAGCTTGAACAGGTACCACAGGCGAGAGGAATATCAGCTTGACTGAACTTTACCAAAAACAGGTGAAGTATCTGGTCTCCTTGACTGGACTTGTATCCTTCTTCTTCTACAAAGCCTTGTATCTGATGACAATTTGAACGTTGGTGGAGATCTCTCTCTCAAATGGCGGCACTCGATAAGGAGGTGCCTTAAAGCGTCTCTTTGAAGTATCAGGTGAGAGTCTTCTCAAAGGCTCAGTCCTTCCCCTCTTTTTTCTAGTATTATTTCTCGGATAGAAGATATTTGAAGTAGTCAACAACCTGACCGGCTCTCTCACCTGGAGTCCTCTGAAGTTTCTCTACCACTTCTGCAAATTCTCCTTTCCCTTCTACAGACGCAGACAAACTAGTGGCTTTCACCTCCATAATTGTACCTGTTACCTTCTTTGTGGGCGTACTTTGAGACATCCTCCCAAGTGGCACTGTGATTCTCACTGCTACTAGGGTCACCATCTCCATTTATGAAGACACCCGGCATGGCTACCTCTGAATGGATACTAGCTGTACTCATTTGTTCATGTCCAACAGACTGTATCTGTTCTTTGCATGAACTGGAATCATGGATGGGGTCTATCTTACTGAGTTTGCTTGTATTTTCAAATACAATAATCAGGATCAGAATTAATCCCGGATGAGCCCCCACATGCAGAGCTATTTCTGTAGGAGCAGCATGATAGATGGGTCCCCCCAGTGATAACCCACCCTGTACCTGGACACGACAACCACTGAAACTCCAGAAACAGGTGAAATTGTCTTTTAAGATATCCTGCAGATATATTACAGAAGATAGAGAATGCAGACATACTACTGGAGATGGTTAGAGACTGCAGCCATACTACAGAAGATGCTTCTAGTCTAAGGTTCGTACCTCACACCCATACATATACTAGGGGTAATTTAGACAGGAGCCAACTATACTACCACCATGCCTTTGGAGATTTGGAGGAAACTGGAGTTCGTGGAGGAAGCCAATGCAAGCACAGTAGCTTAGTGGCTAGGCTTTCTGCAATGGGTGGTGCAGTGGCTTTAGTAGCTAGCACTTCCTCCTTGCAGAACTTGGGTCATGGGTTTAGATCCTGACCTTGACACTACCTACATGGAGTTTGCATGTTATCCCTTTACTTGCAAGGGTTTCCTCCCACACTTCAAGGACATGCTGGTAGTTTAATTGGCTCCTGACTAAATTCCCCCTAGTACATATGATGTAGGGGCTTATGAATATAAAAATCTTGAGGGCAGCAACTGATGAACTCTTCACTGAAATTGAACACATAAACTTCAAATCTCTAATTAGACTAAATTCATGCTCTTCAAGTCTCCAGCAATACTGACCACATGCGCTTCAAAACTTGAGTGTAACTAAATGCATGCTCTTCAGTGATTGGCTGTCTCTCCTTGAGCCCCTCAAGTTCTCCTTTCCCTTCAGCAGACTCCGACAGACTCTCTTTTAGTAGCCTACACCTCCATATTAGTAACAGAGCCCTGTACCTGGAATATTATTTGTGAGGGAAGGGTAGCCTGAGACGTCCTCCCAAGTGGCACTTTGATTCTCACTGTTACTAGGGTCACTGTATCCATCTTGGATAGCTATATCGGAGAGGTTATAAGCTGCACTCATTCTTCCATCTCCAACAGACAGGACCTGTTTTCTTTTTTTGAAACAAACTGGCATCAATAATGGGGTCCATCTTACTGATGTGGTTTGTACTTCCATATGCATTTCTCAGGGTAGATGGAATCCCGGATGAGCCCCCAAGTGAAAGGCTACCCCTCTTAGAGCTGCTTCATAGATGGTCATTTTGTCACTCCTAGTAATAATATCTCATCCTGTACCTGGACCTGACAACCACTGACACACCAGAAACAGTTGAAATTGTCTTTCAATATATGCCGCAGGCATACTACAAGAGATGGTCAGAGACTGCAGAAAAACTACAGGAGATGGTCAGAGACTGCAGACATAGTACAGGAGATGCCTATAACTGACGTGGTTAAGCTGAACCCCCAATTATCAGTCCATATCCCGGCCCGGTCACTACCTCCTGGGAGTTCTGGGTCTACACTAGCACAGTAGGTCTCTGTCTAGAGTTTGGGGGGTTTGTGGTTTTCCTTGTTTGGTATCATCAGACTGTTCTTGGTACATCCTATTTATCAATACAATCAGCATTGCTTGAGTTGGTGTCTCTTTATTGATTGTCAGGGGTGTGTCCGAGTGCTACACATACAGCCAATCAGGCGTCCTCACACCAGGTTAGGCTCAGAGGGGGTTTCTCTACAGCGCCTCCTACAGGGGTGCACTACGCTACCTCATATGCATACATGTACTAATGAGTGGCAATTTAGAAATGAGCCGATTAACCTCCCAGCATGTCTGTGGAGTGTGGGAGAGAACCGGAGTACCTGGAGGAAACCAATGCAAGAACATACCTTAGTGGTTAGTGGCTTTGCACCGGGCGGCACAGTGGCTTAGTGGCTAGCACTTCTGCCTTGCAGTAGTTGATTCATGGGTTCAAATCCCATGGCATCTCCTGTATGGAGTTTGCATGTTCTCCCTGTGCTTGCGTGGGTTTCCTCCGGGGTACTCCGGTTTCCTCCCACACTCCAAAGACATGCTGATAGGTTAATTGGCTCCTTTCTAAATTGTCCCTAGTAGGAACCTTAGGCTCTAAGCATCTTGAGGGCAGGACTGATGTAAATGTGAGGTATAGGTCAATTGTCAGCACTTAATGATAACTTAGAAGTACAACTGTAAGTGTAAAAACTGATCAAATAATAGAAACATCAAACATGATCAGTATACAGGCTAGCACCTCATACCTCCAATGGAAGCACTTCAAGAAAACTCAAGCACTTCAATACCCCAGCCAAACTAGATGCATGCCCCAGAGGGCAATGTACACACTCAAAACTCCAGCTAAACACAAGCACTTAAAATGTCCAGCTCTACTAAAATGCATCCCCCAGAGGGCGATGCTTGCTCTTCTGTCAAGGCACTTAGATCCCCCTATCAGTCCCAATGCAAAAACATCACAGCAGCCCCAAATTTGGTTCCTTTTAAAAACAAAAAAATATAACAGGAGACGGTCAGAGACTGCAGATGTCCCACAGGACCAATATAACTATTTATATTCCATATCTGTGAGAAAATGTAAAGTGATCTCTGATTGGTGCCCGTCCCCAATGGCTGACCTCCTGTGTTCACAATGCAGCAGGACAACCGCTCGGTACAGGACCTGGAAGATAGTGGAGGTCATTGTAGTAACGAGGTCTACTTCAGTGATTTCCAGCTTCTAGACAGATCCCACAGGTAGGTCACATACATACTTATACTGGTCCAAGCTGGAACAATGGAACCATGGAACATACAGTTAGGTCCATATATATTGGACAGAAGAACAATTTTTTATTTTTTCAGGTATTTACCAAAACATAATCAAGTTACAGTTCTATAATGGATCTGGGCGGACAGTGCGCACTCTCAGGTGTAATTTGAGGGTATGTACATCCACATTGGGGGAAGGGTTTAGGAATTGCAGCTCTTAAGAGTAGCCATCCCCCCTTTTTCAAGGGACCAAAAGTAATTGGACAATTGAATCAGAAGCTGTTTCATGGCCAGGTGTGGGCTACTGCTTCCTTATTTCTTCATTTAGGTTCAAGGTAAAAGATCTGGAGATAATTCTAATGTGGTATTTGCATTTGGAATCTATTGCTGTGAACCGACATCATGCGTTCATAGGAGCTGTCCATGCAAGTTAAACAGGACATTGTAAAGCTTCAAAAATGAAACAAATCCATCAGAGAGATCGCAGCAACATTAGGAGCGGCCAAATCAACAGTTTGGTCCATTCTGAGGAAAGAAGAACGCACTGGTGAGCTCAGCAACAGAAAAAGGCTTGGAGGTCCACGGAAGACAACAGTGGTGGATGATCGCAGGATCCTCTCTATGGTAAAGAAAAACCCATTCACAACATCTAGGCAACAACATCATTGTCAAAGTCTCCAAACAAGGGAAGATTTTACGAGAGCAAATACAGAGGGTTCACCACAAGGTGCAAACCATTCATAAGCCTCATGAATTAGACTTTGCCAAAAAAAAAAACTAAAAAAGCCGGACAAGTTCTGGAAAAGCATTCTTTGGACGGAAGAAACTAAGATGAATCTGTACCAGAATGATGGGAAGAAAAAAGTGTGGAGAAGGCTTGGAACAGCTCATGATCCAAAGCACACAACGCCATCTGTAAACCATGGTGGAGGCAGTGTGATGGCATGGGCGGAGGCGGGGTGATGGCATGGGCGGGGGCAGTGTGATGGCATGGGCGGAGGCGGGGTGATGGCATGGGCGGAGGCAGTGTGATGGCATTGGTGGAGGCAGTGTGATGGCATGGGTGGAGGCGGGGTGATGGCATGGGCGGAGGCAGTATGATGGCATTGGTGGAGGCAGTGTGATGGCATGGGCGGAGGCAGTGTGATGGCATTGGTGGAGGCAGTGTGATGGCATGGGTGGAGACAGTGTGATGACATGGGTAGAGGCAGTGTGATGGCATGGGTGGAGGCAGTGTGATGGCATAGGCGGAGGCAGTGTGATGGCATGGGTGGAGGCAGTGTGATTGCATGGGCAGAGGCAGTGTGATGGCATGGGTAGAGGCAGTGTGATAGCATGGGTGGAGGCAGTGTGATGGCATGGGTGGAGGCAGTGTGATTGCATGGGCGGAGGCAGGGTGATGGCATTGGTGGAGGCAGTGTGATAGCATGGGTGGAGGCAGTGTGATGGCATGGGTGGAGGCAGGGTGATGGCATGGGCGGAGGCAGTGTGATGGCATGGGTGGAGGCAGTGTGATGGCATTGGTGGAGGCGGTGTGATGGCATGGGCATGCATGGCTTCCTGTGGCACTGGGTCATTGGTGTTTATTGATGATGTGAAAGAAGACAGAAGCATCCGGATGAATTCTGCCGTGTTTACAGATATACTGTCAGCCCAGATTCAGCGAAATGCAGCAAAGATGATTGGACGGCACTTCACAGTACAGATGAACAATAATCCAAAACACACTGCAAAAGCAACCCAGGAGCTTGTGAAGGAAAAGAAGAGGAATATTCTGCAATGGCTGAGTCAGTCACCTGATCTCAACCCCGTTGAGCATGCATTTCACTTGCTGAAGGCAAAAAAAAGGCAGAAAGACCTACAAACAAAGAACAACTGAAGTAGCTGCAGTTAGAGCCTGACAAAGCATCAGAAAGGAGGAAACCCAGTCTTTGGTCATGTCCATGGGTTCCAGACTTCAGGCAAAGCATCACAAAGGAGCTGGGGCGGACTGACAACTCATGGGGCCCCCGGGCAATAGGGGATCATGGGGCCTCTCTGTCCTTGACCAAACTCAAAAAAGCCTATGAAAAAGGTACCAGGGGCATCTCATGGGGCCCCCTACTGACCACGGGCCCTCAGGCAGTGCCTGAGTTTCCAAATAGTCAGTCCGCCCCTGGAAAGGAGGAAACCCAGTCTTTGGTCATGTCCATGGGTTCCAGACTTCAGGCAAACATTGCCAGTAAAGGATTCTCAACAAAATATTAAAAATGAATATTTTATTTATGATTATATTCATTTGCCCAATTACTTTTGAGCTCCAGAAAATTGAGGGAATTGTGTATAAAAATGGTTGCAGCTCCTAAAATTTGTATTTGATGTTCAACCCCCTTGAATTAAAGCTGAAAGTCTGCACTTCAAATTCATTTGGATTGTTTCGTTTTAATTTATTCTGGTGGCATACAGAGCCAAATGTATGAAAACTGTGCCTGTGTCCAAATATATATGGACCCAACTGTATTACACAAGATGGTAAGAGACTGCAGACATACTACAGGAGATGGTCAGAGACTGAAGCCATACTACAGGAGATGGTCAGAGACTGAAGCCATACTACAGGAGATGGTCAGAGACTGCAGACATAGTACAGGAGATGGTCAGAGACTGAAGCCATACTACAGGAGATGGTCAGAGACTGCAGACATAGTACAGAATATGATCAAAGATTACAGACATATTGCAGGAGATGGTCAGAGACTTCAAAAATACTACAGGAGATGGTCAGAGACTGCAGACTTAGTACAGAAGATGGTCAGAGACTGCAGACATGCTTCAGGAGATGGTCAGAGACTGCAGACAAACTACAGGAGATGGTCAGAGACTGCAGACATAGTACAGGAGATACTTGTTGTTGAAGTGGTTAAGCTGAACCTCCAATTATCAGTCCATATCCCGGCCCGGTCACTACCTCCTGGGAGTTTTGGGTCTACACTAGCACAGTAGGTCTCTGTCTAGAGTTCGGGGGGTTTGTGGTTTTCCTTGTTTGTTATCATCAGACTGTTCTTGGTACATCCTATTTATCAATACAGTCAGCATTGCTTGAGTTGGTGTCTCTTTACTGATTGTCAGGGGTGTGTCCGAGTGCTACACATACAGCCAATCAGGCGTCCTCACCCTAGGGTAGGCTCAGAGGGGGTTTCTCTACAGCGCCTCCTACAGGGGGGCACTACACTACCTCACATGCATACATGTACTAACGAGGGGCAATTTATAAATGAGCCGATTAACCTTCCAGCATGTCTGTGGACTGTGGGAGAGAACCGGAGTACCCGGAGGAAACCAGGGCAAGAACATAGCTTAGTGTTTAGCCAATCTGCACGGGGCGGCACAGTGGCTTAGTGGCTATCACTTCTGCCTTGCAGTAGTTGATTCATGGGTTCAAATCCCATGGCATCTCCTGTATGGAGTTTGCATGTTCTCCCTGTGCTTGCGTGGGTTTCCTCCGGGTACTCCAGTTTCCTCCCACATTCCAAAGACATGCTGATAGGTTAATTGGCTCCTATCTAAATTGTCCCTAGTAGGAACCTTAGGCTCTAAGCATCTTGAGGGCATGACTGATGTAAATGTGAGGTATAGGTCAATTGTCAGCACTTAATGATGACTTAACAGTACAACTGTAAGTGTAAAAACTGGTCAAATAATAGAAACATCAAACATGATCAGTATACAGGCTAGCACCTCATACCTCCAATGGAAGCACTTCAATGTGACAGACAATCTAAATGTATGCACTGAAAGCTCTAACCAAAGAAAACACAAGCACTTACAATAATTACCTGAACAAAATGCATGCCCCAGAGGGCGATGCTGCACTTGTGAGAAGGCACTTAGATCCCCCAATGCAGAAACATCACAGCAGCCCCAATTTCGGTTCCTTTTAAAAACAAAAATACAACAGGAGACGGTCAGAGACTGCAGATGTCCCACAGGACCAATATAACTATTTATATTCCATATCTGTGGGATCCTCTAGAAGCTGGAAATCGCAGTATAGACACGAGTGATCTCCACTAACTTCCGGCTCCCGTACCGATCGACTGCCCTGCCGCATTGTGAACACAGAAGGTCGGCCACTGGGCACGGGTGCCATTTAGTGATCCCTTTGAATTACCTCCATGAAAGCAAAGCATTTTCTGATTGGACAATTTGGAGAGCATGACAACACTGTGCTGCCTCTCCACCTCTTCCAATCAGAGAGCCCTCTGCATTCATTGAGAAAACCCCATCCACTACTCTACTGACACCATCCTCTGCTCTACTGACACCGTCCTCTTCCCCACTGACACTGTCTTCTGCCCCATAGACACTGCCCACTGCCTTACTGACACTGTCCAGTACTCTACTGAAACCTTTTTGATGAACTGAGCGGTGTTGTGGAGAGGTAAGTACTTACACACTTCTTTTACAGGTACAGCTTTTCTAAGGAACTCTAGAACAATGTCAGGGTTACTTTATATTCCATCTAAAGTAATAAGCAGCAAAATGATGTGTAGCCTGACAGCTTGAGCTACAGTTAACCATGACATGGGTACGTCTCTTCTCTCCTTCTTTAGGGTAGGTACGTTAGGTGCTTGTAATAGAATTCTCACTAATAAAGTCTTTTGGGCACCTAAATTGAGAAGAGTTCTTGTGTGAATACTATCAGCTTGAACAGGTACCACAGGCGAGAGGAATATCAGCTTGACTGAACTTTACCAAAAACAGGTGAAGTAGCTGGTCTCCTTGTCTGGACTTGTATCCTTCTTCTTCTACAAAGCCTTGTATCCGATGACAATTTGAACGTTGGTGGAGATCTCTCTCTCGAATGGCGGCACTCGATAAGGAGGTGCCTTAATGTGTCTCTTTGAAGTATCAAATGAGAGTCTTCTCAAAGGCTCAGTCCTTCCCCTCTTTTTTCTAGTTTTATTTCTTGGATAGAAGCTATTTGAAGTAGTCAACAACCTGACCGGCTCTCTCACCTGGAGTCCTCTGAAGTTTCTCTACCACTTCTGCAAGTTCTCCTTTCCCTTCCACAGATGCAGACAAACTAGTGGCTTTCACCTCCATAATTGTACCTGTTACCTTCTTTGTGGGCGTACTTTGAGACATCCTCCCAAGTGGCACTGTGATTCTCACTGCTACTAGGGTCACCATCTCCATTTATGAAGACACCCGGCATGGCTACCTCTGAATGGATACTAGCTGTACTCATTTGTTCATGTCCAACAGACAGTATCTGTTCTTTGCATGAACTGGAATCAGGGATGGGGTCTATCTTACTGAGTTTGCTTGTACTTTCTAATGTAATAATCAGGGTCAGAATTAATCCCGGATGAGCCCCCACATACAGAGCTACTTCCCTAGGAGCAGCATGATAGATGGGTCCTCCCAGTGATAACCCACCCTGTACCTGGACCCGACAACCACTGACACACCAGAAACAGGTGAGATTTTCCTTTAAGATATCCTGCAGATATATTACAGAAGATAAAGAATGAAGACATACTACTGGAGATGGTTAGAGACTGCAGACATACTACAGAAGATGCTTCTAGTCTAATGTTCCTACCTCACATCCATACATATACTAGGGGTAATTTAGACAGGAGCCATTTAACCTACCACCATTTTTTTTTTGAGAGTGGGAGGAAACTGGAGTACCTGTATGAAACCAGGGCAAGCACAGTAGCTTAGTGGCTAGGCTTTCTGCAATGGGTGGTGCAGTCGATTTGTGGCTAGCATTTCCACCTTACAGCACTTGGGTCATGGGTTTAGATCCTGGCCATGACACCACCTACATGGAGTTTGTGTGTTTTCTCTGTCCTTGCAACTGTTTCCTCCCACACTCAAAAGACATGGTGGAAGCTTAATTGGCTCCTGTGTAAATTCCCCCTAGTACATATGATGTAGGGACTTATGAATATAGAATCCTTGATGGCAGCAACTGATGAACTCTCCATTGAAAATTAACACATTGACTTCAAATCTCAATCTGGACTAAATTCATGCTCTTCAAATCTCCAGCAATACTGACCACATGCGCTTCAAAACTTGAGTGTAACTAAATGCATGCTCTTCAGTGACTGGCTGTCTCTCCTTGAGCCCCTCAAGTTCTCCTTTCCCTTCAGCAGACTCCGACAGACTCTCTTTTAGTAGCCTACACCTCCATATTAGTAACAGAGCCCTGTACCTGGAATATTATTTGTGAGGGAAGGGTAGCCTGAGACGTCCTCCCAAGTGGCACTTTGATTCTCGCTGCTACTAGGGTCACTGTATCCATTTTTCAAGACGCCTGTGTCTTCAGCATAGCTATTTCGGAGTGGACAAAATCTGCACTCATTCCTCCATCTCCAAAGACAGAACCCGTTTTTGATTTTAGCATGAACTGGTATCAGTGATGGGGTCCATATTACTGATGTGGCTTCAACTTTCAGATGCAATTATCAGGGTAGAAGGAATCCCGGATGAGCCCCCAGATATAGTGCTCCCCCTTTAGGAGTTGCTTGATAGATGGGTCATTTTATCACTTCCAATGATAACCCTCCCTGGACCTGACAACCAGTGACACACAAGAAACAGATGGAATGGTCTGTCGAAATATTCTGCAGATAGAGAAGATAGAGAATGCAACCATACTACAGGAGATGGTCATAGACTGCAGACATAGTACATGAGATGGTCAGAGACTGCAGAATTACTACAGGAGATGGTCATAGACTGCAGACATAGTACATGAGATGGTCAGGGACTGCAGAATTACTACAGGAGATGGTCAGAAACTGCAGACATAGTACATGAGATGGTCAGAGACTGCAGAATTACTACAGGAGATGGTCAGAGACTGCAGACATAGTACATGAGATGGTTAGAGACTGCAGAAATACTACTGGAGATGGTCAGAGACTGCAGAAATACTACTAGAGATGGTCAGAGACTGCAGACATAGTACAGGAGATGGTCAGAGACTGCAGACATAGTACAGGAGATGGTCATAGACTGCAGACATATACAGGAGATTCTTATTGCTGACGTGGTTAAGCTGAACCCCCAATTATCAGTCCATATCCCGGCCCGGTCACTACCTCCTGGGAGTTCTGGGTCTACACTAGCACAGTAGGTCTCTGTCTAGAGTTCGGGGGGTTTGTGGTTTTCCTTGTTTGTTATCATCAGACTGTTCTTGGTACATCCTATTTATCAATACAGTCAGCATTGCTTGAGTTGGTGTCTCTTTATTGATTGTCAGGGGTGTGTCCGAGTGCTACACATACAGCCAATCAGGCGTCCTCACCCCAGGTTAGGCTCAGAGGGGGTTTCTCTACAGCGCCTCCTACAGGTGTGCGCTACACTATCTCGAGGGGCAATTTAGAAAGGTGCTGACTAACCTCCCAGCATTTCTGTGGACCGTGGGAGAGAACCGGAGTACCTGGAGGAAACCAGTGCAAGAACATACCTTATGGTTATCCTTTCTGCACAGGGCGGCACAGTGGCTTAGTGGTTAGCACTACTCCCTTGCTTTAGGTAAGTCATGGGTTCATATCCCATGGCACCTCCTGCATTGAGTTTGCATGTTCTCCCTGTGCTTGCGTGGGTTTCCTCCGGGTACTCCGGTTTCCTTCCACATTCCAAAGACTTGCTGGTAGTTTAATTAACTGCTTTCTAAATTGTCCTTAATAGGAACCTTAGGCTCTAAGCATCTTGAGGGCAGGACTGATGTAAATGTGAGGTATAGGTCAATTGTCAGCACTTAATGATGACTTAGCAGTAAAACTGTAAGTGTAAAAATTGATCAAATAATAGAAACATCAAACATGATCAGTATACAGGCTAGCACCTCATACCTCCAATGGAAGCACTTCAACACAGCTCAAGCACTTCAAAGCGACATACAATCTACATGCGTGCCTGAGAGGGCAATGTATGCACTGAGATCTCCAGCCAAACACAAGCACTTACAATAATTACCTTAACAAAATGCATGCCCCAGAGGGCGATGCTGCACTTGTGAGAAGGCACTTAGATCCCCCAATCAGTCCCAATGCAGAAACATCGCAGCAGCCCCAAATTCAGTTCCTTTTAAAAATACAACAGGAGACGGTCAGAGACTGCAGATGTCCCACAGGACCAATATAACTATTTATATTCCATATCTGTGGGATCCTCTAGAAGCTGGAAATCGCAGTATAGACACCAGTGATCTCCACTAACGTTCGGCTCCCGTACCGATCGACTGCCCTGCCGCATTGTGAACACAGAAGGTCGGCCACTGGGCACGGGTGCCATTTAGTGATCACTTTGCATTACCTCCATGAAAGCAAAGCATTTTCTGATTGGACAATTTGGAGAGCGTGACAACACTATGCTGCCTCTCCACCTCTTCCAATCAGAAAGCCCTCTGCATTCATTGAGAAAACCCCATCCACTGCTCCACTGACACCATCCTCTCCTCTAATGAGACCGTACTTTGCCCCACTGACACCATGCTCTGCCCTACAGACACTGACACCGTCTTCTGCCCTACTGCTATGGTATACTACTCTACTGACACTGTCCACTGCTCTACTGACACCGACATCTTCCCCACTGACACTGTCTTCTGCCCCATAGACACTGCCCACTGCCTTACTTACACTGTCCAGTACTCTACTGAAACCTTTTTGATGAACTGAGCGGTGTTGTGGAGAGGTAAGTACTTACACACTTCTTTTACAGGTACAGCTTTTCTAAGGAACTCTAGAACAATGTCAGGGTTACTTTATATTCCATCTAAAGTAATAAGCAGTAAAATGATGTGTAGCCTGACAGCTTGAGCTACAGTTAACCATGACATGGGTACGTCTCTTCTCTCCTTCTTTAGGGTAGGTACGTTAGGTGCTTGTAATGGAATTCTCACTAATAAAGTCCTTTGGGCACCTAAATTGAGAAGAGTTCTTGTGTGAATACTATCAGCTTGAACAGGTACCACAGGCGAGAGGAATATCAGCTTGACTGAACTTTACCAAAAACAGGTGAAGTAGCTGGTCTCCTTGTCTGGACTTGTATCCTTCTTCTTCTACAAAGCCTTGTATCCGATGACAATATGAACGTTGGTGGAGATCTCTCTCTCGAACGGCGGCACTCGATAAGGAGGTGCCTTAAGGTGTCTATTTGAAGTATCAGGTGAGAGTCTTCTCAAAGGCTCAGTCCTTCCCCTCTTTTTTCTTGTATTATTTCTCGGATAGAAGCTATTTGAAGTAGACAACAACCGGACCGGCTCTCTCACCTGGAGTCCTCTGAAGTTTCTCTACCACTTCTGCAAATTCTCCTTTCCCTTCCACAGATGCAGACAAACTAGTGGCTTTCACCTCCATAATTGTACCTGTTACCTTCTTTGTGGGCGTACTTTGAGACATCCTCCCAAGTGGCACTGTGATTCTCACTGCTACTAGGGTCACCATCTCCATTTATGAAGACACCCGGCATGGTTACCTCTGAATGGATACTAGCTGTACTCATTTGTTCATGTCCAACAGACTGTATCTGTTCTTTGCATGAACTGGAATCAGGGATGGGGTCTATCTTACTGAGTTTGCTTGTATTTTCAAATGCAATAATCAGGATCAGAATTAATTCTGGATGAGCCCCCACATGGAGAGCTATTTTGCTAGGAGCAGGATGATACATGGGTCCCCCTAGTGATAACCCACCCTGTACCTGGACCCGACAACCACTGACACCCCAGAAACAGGTGAAATGGTCTTTTTAGATATCCTGCAGATATATTACAGAAGATAGAGAATGCAGACATACTACTGGAGAGGGTTAGAGACTGCAGCCATACTACAGAAGATGCTTCTAGTCTAAGGTTCCTACCTCCCACCCATACATGTACTAGGGGTAGTTTAGACAGGAGCCAACTATACTACCACCATGCCTTTGGAGATTTGGATAAAACTGGAGTTCGTGGAGGAAGTCAATCAAGCACAGTAGCTTAGTGGCTAGGCTTTCTGCAATGGGTGGTGCAGTGGCTTTAGTGGCTAGCACTTCCGCCTTGCAGAACTTGGGTCATGGGTTTAGATCCTGACCTTAACACTACCTACATGGAGTTTGCATGTTATCCCTTTATTGCAAGGGTTTCCTCCCACACTTCAAGGACATGCTGGTAGTTTAATTGGCTCCTGACTAAATTCCCCCTAGTACATATGATGTAGGGGCTTATGAATATAGAAATCTTGAGGGCAGCAACTGATGAACTTTCCACTGAAATTGGACACATAACGTTCAATTCTCTAACTAGACTAAATTCATGCTCTTCAAGTCTCCAGCAATACTGACCACATGCGCTTCAAAAATTGAGTGTTATTAAATGCATGCTCTTCAGTGACTGGCTGTCTCTCCTTGAGCCCCTCAAGTTCTCCTTTCCCTTCAGCAGACTCCGGCAGACTCTCTTTTAGTAGCCTACACCTCCATATTAGTAACAGAGCCCTGTACCTGGAATATTATTTGTGAGGGAAGGGTAGCCTGAGACGTCATCCCAAGTGGCACTTTGATTCTCACTGTTACTAGGGTCACTGTATCCATCTTGGATGGCTATATCGGAGAGGTTATAAGCTGCACTCATTCTTCCATCTCCAACAGACGGGACCTGTTTTCTTTTTTTGCACAAACTGGCATCAATAATGGGGTCCATCTTACTGATGTGGCTTGTACTTCCATATGCATTTCTCAGGGTAGATGGAATCCCGGATGAGCCCCCAAGTGAAAGGCTACCCCTCTTAGAGCTGCTTCATAGATGGTCATTTTGTCACTCCTAGTAATAATATCTCATCCTGTTCCTTGGACCTGACAACCACTGACACACCAGAAACAGTTTAAATTGACTTTCAAGATATGCCGTAGGCATACTACAAGAGATGGTCAGAGACTGCAGAAAAACTACAGGAGACAGTCAGAGACTGCAGTCATAGTACAGGAGATGGTCAGAGACTGCAGATATTTTACAGGAGATAGTCACAGATTGCAGACATAGTACAGGAGATGGTCAGAGATTGCAGATATTCTACAAGAGATGGATATAGACTGCAGAAAAACTACAGGAGATGGTCAGAGATTGAAGACATACAACAAGAGATTGTCAGAGACTGCAGACATAGTACGGTAGATGATAAGAGACTGCAGATACACTAAAGGAGATGACCAGAGACTGCAGACATAGTACAGGAGATGCTTATTGCTGACGTGGTTAAGCTGAACCCCCAATTATCAGTCCATATCCCGGCCCGGTCACTACCTCCTGGGAGTTTTGGGTCTACACTAGCACAGTAGGTCTCTGTCTAGAGTTTGGGGTTTTGTGGTTTTCCTTGTTTGTTATCATCAGACTGTTCTTGGTACATCCTATTTATCAATACAGTCAGCATTGCTTGAGTTGGTGTCTCTTTATTGATTGTCAGGGGTGTGTCCGAGTGCCACACATACAGCCAATCAGGCGCCCTCACACCAGGTTAGGCTCAGAGGGGGTTTCTCTACAGCGCCTCCTACAGGGGTGCACTACACTACCTCACATGCATACATGTACTAACGAGGGGCAATTTATAAATGAGCCGATTAACCTTCCAGAATGTCTGTGGACTGTGGGAGAGAACCGGAGTACCCGGAGGAAACCAGGGCAAGAACATACCTTAGTGGTTAGCCAATCTGCATGGGGCGGCACAGTGGCTTAGTGGCTAGCACTTCTGCCTTGCAGTAGTTGATTCATGGGTTCAAATCCCATGGCATCTCCTGTATGGAGTTTGCATGTTCTCCCTGTGCTTGCGTGGGTTTCCTCCGGGTACTCCGGTTTCCTCCCACATTCCAAAGACATGCTGGTAGGTTAATTGGCTCCTGTCTAAATTGTCTGTAGTAGGAACCTTAGGCTCTAAGCATCTTGAGGGCAGGACTGATGTAAATGTGAGGTATATGTCAATTGTCAGCACTTAATGATAACTTAGCAGTACAACTGTAAGTGTAAAAACTGATCAAATAATAGAAACATCAAACATGATCAGTATACAGGCTAGCACCTCATACCTCCAATGGAAGCACTTCGATGTGACAGACAATCTAAATGTATGCACTGAAAGCTCTAACCAAAGAAAACACAAGCACTTACAATAATAACTTGAACAAAATGCATGCCCCAGAGGGCGATGCTGCACTTGTGAGAAGGCACTTAGATCCCCCAATCAGTCCCAATGCAGAAACATCACAGCAGCCCCATATTCGGTCCCTTTTAAATACAACAAGAGATGGTCAGAGACTGCAGATGTTCCACAGGACCAATATAACTATTTATATTCCATATCTGTGGGATCCTCTAGAAGCTGGAAATCGCAGTATAGACACCAGTGATCTCCACTAACTTCCGGCTCCCGTACCGATCGACTGCCCTGCCGCATTGTGAACAGAGAAGGTCGGCCACTGGGCACGGGTGCCATTTAGTGACCCCTTTGCATTACCTCCATGAAAGCAAAGCATTTTCTGATTGGACAATTTAGAGAGTGTGACAACACTGTGCTGCCTCTCCACCTCTTCCAATCAGAAAGCCCTCTGCATTCATTGAGAAAACCCCGTCCACTGCTCCACTGACACCATCCTCTGCTGTAATGAGACCGTTCTTTGCCCCACTGACACCATGCTCTGCCCTACAGACACTGACACCGTCTTCTGCCCTACTGCTATGGTATACTACTCTACTGACACTGTCCACTGCTCTACTGACACAGTCCTCTTCCCCACTGACACTGTCTACTGTCCCCATAGACACTGCCCACTGCCTTACTGACACTGTCCAGTACTCTACTGAAACCTTTTTGATGAACTGAGCAGTGTTGTGGAGAGGTAAGTACTTACACACTTCTTTTACAGGTACAGCTTTTCTAAGGAACTCTAGAACAATGTCAGGGTTACTTTATATTCCATCTAAAGTAAAAAGCAGCAAAATGATGTGTAGCCTGACAGCTTGAGCTACAGTTAACCATGACATGGGTACGTCTCTTCTCTCCTTCTTTAGGGTAGGTACGTTAGGTGCTTGTAATAGAATTCTCACTAATAAAGTCCTTTGGGCACCTAAATTGAGAAGAGTTCTTGTGTGAATACTATCAGCTTGAACAGGTACCACAGGCGAGAGGAATGTCAGCTTGACTGAACTTTACCAAAAACAGTTGAAGTAGCTGGTCTCCTTGACTGGACTTGTATCCTTCTTCTTCTACAAAGCCTTGTATCTGATGACAATTTGAACGTTGGTGGAGATCTCTCTCTCAAATGGCGGCACTCGATAAGGAGGTGCCTTAAAGCGTCTCTTTGAAGTATCAGGTGAGAGTCTTCTCAAAGGCTCAGTCCTTCCCCTCTTTTTTCTAGTATTATTTCTCGGATAGAAGCTATTTGAAGTAGTCAACAACCTGACCAACTCTCTCACCTGGAGTCCTCTGAAGTTTCTCTACCACTTCTGCAAATTCTCCTTTCCCTTCCACAGACGCAGACAAACTAGTGGCTTTCACCTCCATAATTGTACCTGTTACCTTCTTTGTGGGCGTACTTTGAGACATCCTCCCAAGTGGCACTGTGATTCTCACTGCTACTAGGGTCACCATCTCCATTTATGAAGACACCCGGCATGGCTACCTCTGAATGGATACTAGCTGTACTCATTTGTTCATGTCCAACAGACTGTATCTGTTCTTTGCATGAACTGGAATCAGGGATGGGGTCTATCTTACTGAGTTTGCTTGTATTTTCAAATACAATAATCAGGATCAGAATTAATCCCGGATGAGCCCCCACATGCAGAGCTACTTCTGTAGGAGCAGCATGATAGATGGGTCCCCCCAGTGATAACCCACCCTGTACCTGGACACGACAACCACTGAAACTCCAGAAACAGGTGAAATTGTCTTTTAAGATATCCTGCAGATATATTACAGAAGATAGAGAATGCAGACATACTACTGGAGATGGTTAGAGACTGCAGCCATACTACAGAAGATGCTTCTAGTCTAAGGTTCGTACCTCACACCCATACATATACTAGGGGTAATTTAGACAGGAGCCAACTATACTACCACCATGCCTTTGGAGATTTGGAGGAAACTGGAGTTCGTGGAGGAAGCCAATGCAAGCACAGTAGCTTAGTGGCTAGGCTTTCTGCAATGGGTGGTGCAGTGGCTTTAGTAGCTAGCACTTCCTCCTTGCAGAACTTGGGTCATGGGTTTAGATCCTGACCTTGACACTACCTACATGGAGTTTGCATGTTATCCCTTTACTTGCAAGGGTTTCCTCCCACACTTCAAGCACATGCTGGTAGTTTAATTGGCTCCTGACTAAATTCCACCTAGTACATATGATGTAGGGGCTTATGAATATAAAAATCTTGAGGGCAGCAACTGATGAACTCTCCACTGAAATTGAACACATAAACTTCAAATCTCTAATTAGACTAAATTCATGCTCTTCAAGTCTCCAGCAATACTGACCACATGCGCTTCAAAACTTGTGTGTAACTAAATGCATGCTCTTCAGTGACTGGCTGTCTCTCCTTGAGCCCCTCAAGTTCTCCTTTCCCTTCAGCAGACTCCGACAGACTCTCTTTTAGTAGCCTACACCTCCATATTAGTAACAGAGCCCTGTACCTGGAATATTATTTGTGAGGGAAGGGTAGCCTGAGACGTCCTCCCAAGTGGCACTTTGATTCTCACTGTTACTGGGGTCACTGTATCCATCTTGGATAGCTATATCGGAGAGGTTATAAGCTGCACTCATTCTTCCATCTCCAACAGACGGGACCTGTTTTCTTTTTTTGAAACAAACTGGCATCAATAATGGGGTCCATC
Source organism: Staurois parvus (assembly GCF_062004578.1). Lineage (NCBI taxonomy): Eukaryota > Metazoa > Chordata > Amphibia > Anura > Ranidae > Staurois > Staurois parvus. The sequence continues at coordinate 243,577 of NW_028319451.1, forward strand.
TAACTGATGTGGTTTGTACTTCCATATGCATTTCTCAGGGTAGATGGAATCCCGGATGAGCCCCCAAGTGAAAGGCTACCCCTCTTAGAGCTGCTTCATAGATGGTCATTTTGTCACTCCTAGTAATAATATCTCATCCTGTACCTGGACCTGACAACCACTGACACACCAGAAACAGTTGAAATTGTCTTTCAATATGTGCCGCAGGCATACTACAAGAGATGGTCATAGACTGCAGAAAAACTACAGGAGATGGTCAGAGACTGCAGACATAGTACAGGAGATGCCTATAACTGACGTGGTTAAGCTGAACCCCCAATTATCAGTCCATATCCCGGCCCGGTCACTACCTCCTGGGAGTTCTGGGTCTACACTAGCACAGTAGGTCTCTGTCTAGAGTTTGGGGGGTTTGTGGTTTTCCTTGTTTGGTATCATCAGACTGTTCTTGGTACATCCTATTTATCAATACAATCAGCATTGCTTGAGTTGGTGTCTCTTTATTGATTGTCAGGGGTGTGTCCGAGTGCTACACATACAGCCAATCAGGCGTCCTCACACCAGGTTAGGCTCAGAGGGGGTTTCTCTACAGCGCCTCCTACAGGGGTGCACTACACTACCTCATATGCATACATGTACTAATGAATGGCAATTTAGAAATGAGCCGATTAACCTCCCAGCATGTCTGTGGAGTGTGGGAGAGAACCGGAGTACCTGGAGGAAACCAATGCAAGAACATACCTTAGTGGTTAGTGGCTTTGCACCGGGCGGCACAGTGGCTTAGTGGCTAGCACTTCTGCCTTGCAGTAGTTGATTCATGGGTTCAAATCCCATGGCATCTCCTGTATGGAGTTTGCATGTTCTCTCTGTGCTTGCGTAGGTTTCCTCCGGGTACTCCGGTTTCCTCCCACATTCCAAAGACATGCTGATAGGTTAATTGGCTCCTTTCTAAATTGTCCCTAGTAGGAACCTTAGGCTCTAAGCATCTTGAGGGCAGGACTGATGTAAATGTGAGGTATAGGTCAATTGTCAGCACTTAATGATAACTTAGAAGTAAAACTGTAAGTGTAAAAACTGATCAAATAATAGAAACATCAAACATGATCAGTATACAGGCTAGCACCTCATACCTCCAATGGAAGCACTTCAAGAAAACTCAAGCACTTCAATACCCCAGCCAAACTAGATGCATGCCCCAGAGGGCAATGTACACACTCAAAACTCCAGCTAAACACAAGCACTTAAAATGTCCAGCTATACTAAAATGCATCCCCAGAGGGCGATGCTTGCTCTTCTGTCAAGGCACTTAGATCCCCCTATCAGTCCCAATGAAAAAACATCACAGCAGCCCCAAATTCGGTTCCTTTTAAAAACAAAAAAATATAACAGGAGACGGTCAGAGACTGCAGATGTCCCACAGGACAATATAACTATTTATATTCCATATCTGAGAGAAAATGTAAAGTGATCTCTGATTGGTGCCCGTCCCCAATGGCTGACCTCCTGTGTTCACAATGCAGCAGGACAACCGCTCGGTACAGGACCTGGAAGATAGTGGAGGTCATTGTAGTAACGAGGTCTACTTCAGTGATTTCCAGCTTCTAGACGGATCCCAAAGGTAGGTCACATACATACTTATACTGGTCCAAGCTGGAACAATGGAACCATGGAACATACAGTTAGGTCCATATATATTGGACAGAAGAACAATTTTTTATTTTTTCAGGTATTTACCAAAACATAATCAAGTTACAGTTCTATAATGGATCTGGGCGGACAGTGCGCACTCTCAGGTGTAATTTGAGGGTATGTACATCCACATTGGGGGAAGGGTTTAGGAATTGCAGCTCTTAAGAGTAGCCATCCCCCCTTTTTCAAGGGACCAAAAGTAATTGGACAATTGAATCAGAAGCTGTTTCATGGCCAGGTGTGGGCTACTGCTTCCTTATTTCTTCATTTAGGTTCAAGGTAAAAGATCTGGAGATAATTCTAATGTGGTATTTGCATTTGGAATCTATTGCTGTGAACCGACATCATGCGTTCATAGGAGCTGTCCATGCAAGTTAAACAGGCCATTGTAAAGCTTCAAAAATGAAACAAATCCATCAGAGAGATCGCAGCAACATTAGGAGCGGCCAAATCAACAGTTTGGTCCATTCTGAGGAAAGAAGAACGCACTGGTGAGCTCAGCAACAGAAAAAGGCTTGGAGGTCCACGGAAGACAACAGTGGTGGATGATCGCAGGATCCTCTCTATGGTAAAGAAAAACCCATTCACAACATCTAGGCAACAACATCATTGTCAAAGTCTCCAAACAAGAGAAGATTTTACGAGAGCAAATACAGAGGGTTCACCACAAGGTGCAAATACAGAGGGATCACCACAAGGTGCAAATACAGAGGGTTCACCACAAGGTGCAAACCATTCATAAGCCTCATGAATTAGACTTTGCAAAAAAAAAAACCTAAAAAAGCCGGACCAGTTCTGGAAAAGCATTCTTTGGACGGAAGAAACTAAGATGAATCTGTACCAGAATGATGGGAAGAAAAAAGTGTGGAGAAGGCTTGGAACAGCTCATGATCCAAAGCACACAACGCCATCTGTAAACCATGGTGGAGGCAGTGTGATGGCATGGGCGGAGGCGGGGTGATGGCATGGGCGGAGGCAGTGTGATGGCATGGGCGGAGGCGGGGTGATGGCATGGGCGGGGGCAGTGTGATGGCATGGGCGGAGGCGGGGTGATGGCATGGGCGGAGGCAGTGTGATGGCATTGGTGGAGGCAGTGTGATGGCATGGGTGGAGGCGGGGTGATGGCATGGGCGGAGGCAGTATGATGGCATTGGTGGAGGCAGTGTGATGGCATGGGCGGAGGCAGTGTGATGGCATTGGTGGAGGCAGTGTGATGGCATGGGTGGAGACAGTGTGATGACATGGGTAGAGGCAGTGTGATGGCATGGGTGGAGGCAGTGTGATGGCATGGGCGGAGGCAGTGTGATGGCATGGGTGGAGGCAGTGTGATTGCATGGGCAGAGGCAGTGTGATGGCATGGGCGGAGGCAGGGTGATGGCATTGGTGGAGGCAGTGTGATAGCATGGGTGGAGGCAGTGTGATGGCATGGGTGGAGGCAGGGTGATGGCATGGGTGGAGGCAGGGTGATGGCATGGGCGGAGGCAGTGTGATGGCATGGGTGGAGGCAGTGTGATGGCATTGGTGGAGGCGGTGTGATGGCATGGGCATGCATGGCTTCCAGTGGCACTGGGTCATTGGTGTTTATTGATGATGTGAAAGAAGACAGAAGCATCCGGATGAATTCTGCCGTGTTTACAGATATACTGTCAGCCCAGATTCAGCCAAATGCAGCAAAGGTGATTGGACGGCACTTCACAGTACAGATGAACAATAATCCAAAACACACTGCAAAAGCAACCCAGGAGCTTGTGAACGAAAAGAAGAGGAATATTCTGCAATGGCTGAGTCAGTCACCTGATCTCAACCCCGTTGAGCATGCATTTCACTTGCTGAAGGCAAAAAAAAGGCAGAAAGACCTACAAACAAAGAACAACTGAAGTAGCTGCAGTTAGAGCCTGACAAAGCATCAGAAAGGAGGAAACCCAGTCTTTGGTCATGTCCATGGGTTCCAGACTTCAGGCAAAGCATCAGAAAGGAGGAAACCCAGTCTTTGGCCATGTCCATGGGTTCCGGACTTAAGCAAAGCATCAGAAAGGAGGAAACCCAGTCTTTGGTCATGTCCATGGGTTCCGGACTTAAGCAAAGCATCAGAAAGGAGGAAACCCAGTCTTTGGTCGTGTCCATGGGTTCCAGACTTCAGGCAAAGCATCACAAAGGAGCTGGGGCGGACTGACAACTCATGGGGCCCCCGGGCAATAGGGAATCATGGGGCCTCTCTGTCCTTGACCAAACTCAAAAAAGCCTATGAAAAAGGTACCAGGGGCATCTCATGGGGCCCCCTACTGACCACGGGCCCTCAGGCAGTGCCTGAGTTTCCAAATAGTCAGTCCGCCCCTGGAAAGGAGGAAACCCAGTCTTTGGTCATGTCCATGGGTTCCAGACTTCAGGCAAAGCATCAGAAAGGAGGAAACCCAGTCTTTGGTCATGTCCATGGGTTCCAGACTTCAGGCAAACATTGCCAGTAAAGGATTCTCAACAAAATATTAAAAATGAATATTTTATTTATGATTATATTTATTTGCCCAATTACTTTTGAGCTCCAGAAAATTGAGGGAATTGTGTATAAAAATGGTTGCAGCTCCTAAAATTTGTATTTGATGTTCAACCCCCTTGAATTAAAGCTGAAAGTCTGCACTTCAAATTCATTTGGATTGTTTTGTTTTAATTTATTCTGGTGGCATACAGAGCCAAATGTATGAAAACTGTGCCTGTGTCCAAATATATATGGACCCAACTGTATTACACAAGATGGTAAGAGACTGCAGACATACTACAGGAGATGGTCAGAGACTGAAGCCATACTACAGGAGATGGTCAGAGACTGCAGACATAGTACAGGAGATGGTCAGAGACTGAAGCCATACTACAGGAGATGGTCAGAGACTGCAGACATAGTACAGAATATGATCAAAGATTACAGACATATTGCAGGAGATGGTCAGAGACTTCAAAAATACTACAGGAGATGGTCAGAGACTGCAGACATAGTACAGAAGATGGTCAGAGACTGCAGACATGCTTCAGGAGATGGTCAGAGACTGCAGACAAACTACAGGAGATGGTCAGAGACTGCAGACATACTACAGGAGATGGTCAGAGACTGCAGACATAGTACAGGAGATGCTTGTTGTTGAAGTGGTTAAGCTGAACCTCCAATTATCAGTCCATATCCCGGCCCGGTCACTACCTCCTGGGAGTTTTGGGTCTACACTAGCACAGTAGGTCTCTGTCTAGAGTTCGGGGTGTTTGTGGTTTTCCTTGTTTGTTATCATCAGACTGTTCTTGGTACATCCTATTTATCAATACAGTCAGCATTGCTTGAGTTGGTGTCTTTTTACTGATTGTCAGGGGTGTGTCCGAGTGCTACACATACAGCCAATCAGGCGTCCTCTCCTCAGGTTAGGCTCAGAGGGGGTTTCTCTACAGCGCCTCCTACAAGGGTGCACTACACTACCTCACATGCATACATGTACTAACGAGGGGCAATTTATAAATGAGCCGATTAACCTTCCAGCATGTCTGTGGACTGTGGGAGAGAACCGGAGTACCCGGAGGAAACCAGGGCAAGAACATAGCTTAGTGGTTAGCCAATCTGCATGGGGCGGCACAGTGGCTTAGTGGCTAGCACTTCTGCCTTGCAGTAGTTGATTCATGGGTTCAAATCCCATGGCATCTCCTGTATGGAGTTTGCATGTTCTCCCTGTGCTTGCGTGGGTTTCCTCCGGGTACTCCAGTTTCCTCCCACATTCCAAAGACATGCTGATAGGTTAATTGGCTCCTATCTAAATTGTCCCTAGTAGGAACCTTAGGCTCTAAGCATCTTGAGGGCAGGACTGATGTAAATGTGAGGTATAGGTCAATTGTCAGCACTTAATGATAACTTAGAAGTACAACTGTAAGTGTAAAAACTGATCAAATAATAGAAACATCAAACATGATCAGTATACAGGCTAGCACCTCATACCTCCAATGGAAGCACTTCAATGTGACAGACAATCTAAATGTATGCACTGAAAGCTCTAACCAAAGAAAACACAAGCACTTACAATAATTACCTGAACAAAATGCATGCCCCAGAGGGCGATGCTGCACTTGTGAGAAGGCACTTAGATCCCCCAATCAGTCCCAATGCAGAAACATCGCAGCAGCCCCAAATTCGGTTCCTTTTAAAAATACAACAGGAGACGGTCAGAGACTGCAGATGTCCCACAGGACCAATATAACTATTTATATTCCATATCTGTGGGATCCTCTAGAAGCTGGAAATCGCAGTATAGACACCAGTGATCTCCACTAACTTCCGGCTCCCGTACCGATCGACTGCCCTAATAGAATTCTCACTAATAAAGTCCTTTGAGAACCTAAATTGAGAAGAGTTCTTGTGTGAATACTATCAGCTTGAACAGGTACCACAGGCGAGAGGAATATCAGCTTGACTGAACTTTACTAAAAACAGGTGAAGTATCTGGTCTCCTTGTCTGGACTTGTATCCTTCTTCTTCTACAAAGCCTTGTATCCGATGACAATTTGAACGTTGGTGGAGATTTCTCTCTCGAATGGCGGCACTCGATAAGGAGGTGCCTTAAGGTGTCTCTTTGAAGTATCAGGTGAGAATCCTCTCAAAGGCTCAGTCCTTCCCCTCTTTTTTCTAGTATTATTTCTTGGATAGAAGCTATTTGAAGTAGTCAACAACCTGACCGGCTCTCTTTTCTGGAGTCCTCTGAAGTTTCTCTACCACTTCTGCAAGTTCTCCTTTCCCTTCCACAGATGCAGACAAACTAGTGGCTGTCACCTCCATAATTGTACCTGTTACCTTCTTTGTGGGCGTACTTTGAGACATCCTCCCAAGTGGCACTGTGATTCTCACTGCTACTAGGGTCACCATCTCCATTTATGAAGACACCCGGCATGGCTACCTCTGAATGGATACTAGCTGTACTCATTTGTTCATGTCCAACAGACTGTATCTGTTCTTTGCATGAACTGGAATCAGGGATGGGGTCTATCTTATTGAGTTTGCTTGTACTCTCAAATGCAATAATCAGGATCAGAATTAATCCCGGATGAGCCCCCACATGCAGAGTTATTTCGCTAGGAGCAGCATGATAGATGGGTCCCCCCAGTGATAACCCACCCTGTACCTGGACCCGACAACCACTGACACCCCAGAAACAGGTGAAATGGTCTTTTTAGATATCCTGCAGATATATTACAGAAGATAGCGAATGCAGACATACTACTGGAGATGCTTATAGTCTAAGGTTCCTACCTCACATCCATACATATACTAGGGGTAGTTTAGACAGGAGCCAACTATACTACCACCATGCCTTTGGAGATTTGGATAAAACTGGAGTTCGTGGAGGAAGACAATGCAAGCACAGTAGCTTAGTGGCTAGGCTTTCTGCAATGGGTGGTGCAGTGGCTTTAGTGGCTAGCACTTCCGCCTTGCAGAACTTGGGTCATGGGTTTAGATCCTGACCTTAACACTACCTACATGGAGTTTGCATGTTATCCCTTTATTGCAAGGGTTTCCTCCCACACTTCAAGGACATGCTGGTAGTTTAATTGGCTCCTGACTAAATTCCCCCTAGTACATATGATGTAGGGGCTTATGAATAAAGAAATCTTGAGGGCATCAACTGATGAACTTTCCACTGAAATTGAACACAAACTTCAAATCTCAATCTGGACTAAATTCATGCTCTTCAAGTCTCCAGCAATACTGACCACATGCGCTTCAACAATTGAGTGCAACTAAATGCATGCTCTTCAGTGACTGGCTGTCTCTCCTTCAGCCCCTCAAGTTCTCCTTTCCCTTCAGCAGACTCCGACAGACTCTCTTTTAGTAGCCTACACCTCCATATTAGTAACAGAGCCCTGTACCTGGAATATTATTTGTGAGGGAAGGGTAGCCTGAGACGTCCTCCCAAGTGGCACTTTGATTCTCACTGCTACTAGGGTCACTGTATCCATTTTTCAAGACGCCTGTGTCTTCAGCATAGCTATATCGGAGTGGACAAAAGCTGCACTCATTCCTCCATCTCCAAAGACAGAACCCGTTTTTGATTTTAGCATGAACTGGTATCAGTGATGGGGTCCATATTACTGATGTGGCTTGAAATTTTAGATGCAATTATCAGGGAAGAAGGAATCCCGAATGGGCCCCCAGATATAGTGCTCCCTCTTTAGGAGTTGCTTGATAGATGGGTCATTTTTGTCACTTCCAATGATAACCCTCCCTGGACCCGACAACCAATCACACACCAGAAACAGTTGGAATGGTCTGTCAATATATTCTGCAGATATATTAGAGAATAAAGAGAATGCATACATACTACAGGAGATGGTCAGAGACTGCAGACATAGTATATGAGATGGTCAGAGACTGCAGACATACTACAGGAAATGGTCAGAGACTGCAGACATACTACTGGAGATGGTCATAGACTGCAGACATACTACAGGAGATGGTCAGAGACTGCAGAAATACTACTGGAGATGGTCAGAGACTGCAGACATACTACAGGAGATGGTCAGAGACTGCAGACATACTACTGGAGATGGTCAGAGACTGCAGACATAGTACAGGAGATGGTCAGAGACTGCAGACATAGTACAGGAGATGACCAGAGACTGCAGGCATACAACAAGAGATGGTCAAAGACTGCAGATATTTTACAGGAGATGGTCAGAGACTGCAGACATAGTACAGGAGATGGTCAGACATGGTAGACATACAATAGGAGATGGTCAGAGACTGCAGACATAGTACAGGAGATGCCTATTACTGACGTGGTTAAGCTGAACCTCCAATTATCAGTCCATATCCCGGCCCGGTCACTACCTCCTGGGAGTTTTGGGTCTACACTAGCACAGTAGGTCTCTGTCTAGAGTTCGGGGGGTTTGTGGTTTTCCATGTTTGTTATCATCAGACTGTTCTTGGTACATCCTATTTATCAATACAGTCAGCATTGCTTGAGTTGGTGTCTCTTTATTGATTGTCAGGGGTGTGTCCGAGTGCTACACATACAGCCAATCAGGCGTCCTCTCCCCAGGTTAGGCTCAGAGGGGGTTTCTCTACAGCGCCTCCTACAGGGGTGCACTACACTATCTCGAGGCGCAATTTAGAAAGGTGCTGACTAACATTCCAGCATTTCTGTGGACTGTGGGAGAGAACCGGAGTACCCGGAGGAAACCAGTGCAAGAACATACCTTAGTGGTTAGCCCTTCTGCGCAGGGCGGCACAGTGGCTTAGTGGTTAGCACTACTGCCTTGCAGTAGGTAAGTCATGGGTTCAAATCCCATGGCACGTCTTGCATGTTCTCCCTTTTCTTGCGTGGGTTTCCTCCGGGTACTCCGGATTCCTCCCACATTCCAAAGACATGCTGGTAGGTTAATTGTCTCCTGTCTAAATTGTCCCTAGTAGGAACCTTAGGCTCTAAGCATCTTGAGGGCAGGACTGATGTAAATGTGAGGTATAGGTCAATTGTCAGCACTTAATGATAACTTAGCAGTACAACTGTAAGTGTAAAAACTGATCAGATAATAGAAACATCAAACATGATCAGTATACAGGCTAGCACCTCATACCTCCAATGGAAGCACTTCAACACAGCTCAAGCACTTCATAGCAACAGACAATCTATATGCGTTCCTGAGAGGGCAATGTATGCACTGAGATCTCCAGCCAAACACAAGCACTTACAATAATAACTTGAACAGAATGCATGCCCCAGAGGGCGATGCTGCACTTGTGAGAAGGCACTTAGATCCCCCAATCAGTCCCAATGCAGAAACATCGCAGCATCCCCAAATTCGGTTCCTATTAAAAATACAACAGGAGACGGTCAGAGACTGCAGATGTCCCACAGGACCAATATAACTATTTATATTCCATATCTGTGGGATCCTCTAGAAGCTGGAAATCGCAGTATAGACACCAGTGATCTCCACTAACTTCCGGCTCCCGTACCGATCGACTGCTCTGCTGCATTGTGAACACAGAAGGTCGGCCACTGGGCACAGGTGCCATTTAGTGACCTCTTTGCATTACCTCCATGAAAGCAAAGCATTTTCTGATTGGACAATTTAGAGAGCTTGACAACACTGTGTTGCCTCTCCACCTCTTCCAATCAGAAAGCCCTCTGCATTCATTGAGAAAACCCCATCCACTACTCTACTGACACCATCCTCTCCTCTAATGAGACCGTTCTTTGCCCCACTGACACCATCCTCTGCTGTAATGAGACCGTTCTTTGCCCCACTGACACCATGCTCTGCCCTACAGACACTGACACCGTCTTCTGCCCTACTGCTATGGTATACTACTCTACTGACACTGTCCACTGCTCTAATGACATTGTCCTCTTCCCCACTGACACTGTCTTCTGCCCCATAGACACTGCCCAATGCCTTACTGACACTGTGCAGTACTCTACTGAAACCTTTTTGATGAACTGAGCGGTGTTGTGGAGAGGTAAGTACTTACACACTTCTTTTACAGGTACAGCTTTCTAAGGAACTCTAGAACAATGTCAGGGTTACTTTATATTCCATCTAAAGTAATAAGCAGTAAAATGATGTGTAGCCTGACAGCTTGAGCTACAGTTAACCATGACATGGGTACGTCTCTTCTCTCCTTCTTTAGGGTAGGTACGTTATTTGCTTGTAATAGAATTCTCACTAATAAAGTCCTTTGGGCACCTAAATTGAGAAGAGTTCTTGTGTGAATACTATCAGCTTGAACAGGTACCACAGGCGAGAGGAATATCAGCTTGACTGAACTTTACCAAAAACAGTTTAAGTAGCTGGTCTCCTTGTCTGGACTTGTATCCTTCTTCTTCTACAAAGCCTTGTATCCGATGACAATTTGAACGTTGGTGGAGATCTCTCTCTCGAATGGCGGCACTCGATAAGGAGGTGCCTTAAAGTGTATCTGTGAAGTATCAGGTGAGAGTCTTCTCAAAGGCTCAGTCCTTCCCCTCTTTTTTCTTGCATTATTTCTCGGATAGAAGATATTTGAAGTAGTCAACAACCTGACCGACTCTCTCACCTGGAGTCCTATGAAGTTTCTCTACCACTTCTGCAAGTTCTCCTTTCTCTTCCACAGATCCAGACAAACTAGTGGCTTTCACCTCCATAATTGTACCTGTTACCTTCTTTGTGGGCGTACTTTGAGACATCCTCCCAAGTGGCACTGTGATTCTCACTGCTACTAGGGTCACCATCTCCATTTATGAAGACACCCGGCATGGCTACCTCTGAATGGATACTAGCTGTACTCATTTGTTCATGTCCAACAGACTGTATCTGTTCTTTGCATGAACTGGAATCAGGGATGGGGTCTATCTTACTGAGTTTGCTTGTATTTTCAAATGTAATAATCAGGGTCAGAATTGATCCCGGATGAGCCCCACATACAGAGCTACTTCCCTAGGAGCAGCATGATAGATGGGTCCTCCCAGTGATAACCCACCCTGTACCTGGACCCGACAACCACTGACACCCCAGAAACAGGTGACATTGTCTTTTTAGATATCCTGCAGATATATTACAGAAGATAGAGAATGCAGAAATACTACTGGAGATGGTTAGAGACTGCAGACATACTACAGAAGATGCTTATAGTCTAATGTTCCTACCTCACACCCATACATATACTAGGGGTAATTATTACAGGAGCTAGCTAACCTACCATCATGCCTTTGGAGATTTGGAGGAAACTGGAGTTCCTGGAGAAAACCAATGCAAGCACAGTAGCTTAGTGGCTAGGCTTTCTGCAATGGGTGGTTCAGTGGCTTTAATGGCTAGCACTTCCGCCTTGCAGAACTTGGGTCATGGATTTAGATCCTGACCTTGACACTACCTACATGGAGTTTGCATGTTATCCCTATACTTGCAAGGGTTTCCTCCCACACTTCAAGGACATGCTGGTAGTTTAATTGGCTCCTGACTAAATTCCCCCTAGTACATATGATGTAGGGGCTTATGAATATAGAAGCCTTGATGGCAGCAACTGATGAACTCTCCACTGAAATTGAACACATAAACTTCAAATCTCTAACTAGACTAAATTCATGCTCTTCAAGTCTCCAGCAATACTGACCACATGCGCTTCAAAACTTGTGTGTAACTAAATGCATGCTCTTCAGTGACTGGCTGTCTCTCCTTGAGCCCCTCAAGTTCTCCTTTCCCTTCAGCAGACTCCGACAGACTCTCTTTTAGTAGCCTACACCTCCATATTAGTAACAGAGCCCTGTACCTGGAATATTATTTGTGAGGGAAGGGTAGCCTGAGACGTCCTCCCAAGTGGCACTTTGATTCTCACTGTTACTAGGGTCACTGTATCCATCTTGGATGGCTATATCGGAGAGGTTATAAGCTGCACTCATTCTTCCATCTCCAACAGACGGGACCTGTTTTCTTTTTTTGCACAAACTGGCATCAATAATGGGGTCCATCTTACTGATGTGGCTTGTACTTCCATATGCATTTCTCAGGGTAGATGGAATCCCGGAAGAGCCCCCAAGTGAAAGGCCACCCCTCTTAGAGCTGCTTCATAGATGGTCATTTTGTCACTCCTAGTAATAATATCTCATCCTGTACCTGGACCTGACAACCACTGACACACCAGAAACAGTTGAAATTGTCTTTCAAGATATGCCGTAGGCATACTACAAGAGATGGTCAGAGACTGCAGAAAAACTACAGGAGACAGTCAGAGACTGCAGACATACAACAAGAGATGGTCAGAGACTGCAGATATTTTACAGGAGACAGTAAGAGACTGCAGACATAGTACAGGAGATGGTCAGAGACTGCAGACATAGTACAGGAGATGGTCAGAGACTGCAGATATTCTACAAGAGATGGTTATAGACTGCAGAAAAACTACAGGAGATGGTCAGAGATTGAAGACATACAACAAGAGATGGTCAAAGACTGCAGACATAGTACAGTAGATGGATAGAGACTGCAGATACACTAAAGGAGATGCCTATTACTGAAGTGGTTAAGCTGAACCTCCAATTATCAGTCCATATCCCGGCCCGGTCACTACCTCCTGGGAGTTTTGGGTCTACACTAGCACAGTAGGTCTCTGTCTAGAGTTCGGGGGGTTTGTGGTTTTCCTTGTTTGTTATCATCAGACTGTTCTTGGTACATCCTATTTATCAATACAGTCAGCATTGCTTGAGTTGGTGTCTCTTTATTGATTGTCAGGGGTGTGTCCGAGTGCTACACATACAGCCAATCAGGCGTCCTTACCCCAGGTTAGTCTCAGAGGGGGTTTCTCTACAGCGCCTCCTACAGGGGGGCACTACACTACCTCAATGCATACATGTACTAACGAGGGGCAATTTATAAATGAGCCGATTAACCTTCCAGCATGTCTGTGGACTGTGGGAGAGAATCGGAGTACCCGGAGGAAACCAGGGCAAGAACATAGCTTAGTGGTTAGCCAATCTGCACGGGGCGGCACAGTGGCTTAGTGGCTAGCACTTCTGTCTTGCAGTAGTTGGTTCATGGGTTCAAATCCCATGGCATCTCCTGTATGGAGTTTGCATGTTCTCCCTGTGCTTGCGTGGGTTTCCTCCAGGTACTCTGGTTTCCTCCCACATTCCAAAGACATGCTGGTAGGTTAATTGGCTCCTGTCTAAATTGTCCCTAGTAGGAACCTTAGGCTCTAAGCATCTTGAGGGCAGGACTGATGTAAATGTGAGGTATAGGTCAATTGTCAGCACTTAATGATGACTTAGCAGTACAACTGTAAGTGTAAAAACTGATCAAATAATAGAAACATCAAACATGATCAGTATACAGGCTAGCACCTCATACCTCCAATGGAAGCACTTCAATGTGACAGACAATCTAAATGTATGCACTGAAAGCTCTAACCAAAGACAACACAAGCACTTACAATAATTACTCTGAACAGAATGCATGCCCCAGAGGGCGATGCTGCACTTGTGAGAAAGCACTTAGATCCCTAGCACCTCATACCTCCAATGGAAGCACTTCAAAGTGACAGACAATTTCCATGCGTGCCTGAGAGGGCAATGTATGCACTGAGATCTCCAGCCAAACACAAGCACTTACAATAATTACTTTGAACAAAATGCATGCCCCAGAGGGCAATGCTGCACTTGTGAGAAGGCACTTAGATCCCCCAATCAGTCCCAATGCAGAAACATCACAGTAGCCCCAAATTCGGTTCCTTTTAAATACAACAGGAGACGGTCAGAGACTGCAGATGTCCCACAGGACCAATATAACTATTTATATTCCATATCTGTGGGATCCTCCAGAAGCTGGAAATCGCAGTATAGACACCAGTGATCTCGACTAACTTCCGGCTCCCGTACCGATCGACTGCCCTGCCGCATTGTGAACATGTCAGGGCAGGGCTATGGAACGGACAGGTAGGCCTAGTGGCAGGGTAACGCACTGGCTGACGACAACCACCACCAACAGACCGAAGTCCCTCACGGCGCAGAGTCTAAGTCCCAGGCTGCCCTTCACCAGGGCCCCTGATGGTGGGGATTGTCTTGACGCAGCCAGGAACCAGGTCGCGGCCCCCGAGACACCCCGGCTGTGGTAATGGCAGTACCTCCTCCTCAAGGGCTCCTCCCCCTCCGCGGCTCAACAAAAGGTTTCCGAGGAAAGCGGGTATGAAAAGCGCGGAGGAGGGCAAGAGCATGGACATCCATGGAAGGAACCCAGGAACGCTCCTCGGGACCATAACCGCGCCAATGAACCAGGAACTGTAATCAACCGCACACCAATCGAGAGTCCAGGATCCGGCTCATCTCATACTCCTCATGACCGTCAACCCGAATGGGACGGGGCCGAGGCAGAGAGGTAGTGAAGCGATTGCAGATCAGAGGTTTCAACAGTGATACATGAAAGATATTGGAGATCCGCATCCCAGGTGGAAGGGCAAGAGCATAGGTCACCGGATTCACCTTGCGGAGAATGTCAAAAGGACCGACAAAACGGGGAGCTAGTTTGGGTGTGGGCACCCGAAGATTGAGGTTACGAGTAGACAACCACACCCGATCGCCGACCTGGTATGAAGGAGCGGACAACCGTCTGCGATCAGCCTGGAACTTCTGACACTGAGCCGAGTCCCTCAAAGCCCTCTGGATCTGCCCCCATGAAGAACGCAGGGCAGCAAGATGGTTCTCCACAGCCGAAATGTCCTGTGGTAAGAACCTCTCAGGTAATACCGCAGGTTGGTACCCATAGTTGTCCATGAAGGGAGACATCCCGGAGGAGGAGTTGACCGCTGAGTTCCTGGCAAACTCTGCCCAAGGCAGGAGATCGGCCCAATCGTCCTGATGGTCCGAGATATAACACCGAAGGAATTGTTCTAAGGCCTGATTGGAACGCTCCGCAGCCCCATTGGACTGTGGGTGGTAGGCTGAAGAAAAGGAGAGACTAATACCCAACTGGGAGCAGAAGGCGCGCCAGAATCTGGACACAAACTGACTCCCGCGGTCCGAGACAATCACCTTGGGCAACCCATGCAGGCGAAAAATCTCCCTGGAAAAGACCGTGGCCAGTTCTTGCGCTGTTGGTAATTTCCTGAGTGGAATACAATGGCACATTTTGGAAAAACGATCGACGACCATGAGAATGACCGTATGACCCCGAGACACAGGGAGGTCTACAATAAAGTCCATGCCCAGGTGTGACCAAGGACGCTCCCCATTGGGAATGGGTTGCAGAAGACCCATTGGAAGATGCCGTGGAGATTTATTCTGGGCACAGATCGAACATGCCGCTACATAAGAGGCAATGTCAGCACGGAGAGTTGGCCACCAGAACAACCGAGAGACGACCCAAGACAACTGGTTCCTCCCCGGATGCCCGGCAGTTTTGGAGTTATGGTAAGTACGCAGCAGACGGGTGCGCAACCTCTCGGGTACAAAACATCTACCCTCCGGTCTCTCGGGAGGAGCGTCAGTTTGAGCCGCCAAAATCTGCTCCCCAAGGGGAGAAGTCAGACTGATGCGAATGGCAGCCAGGATCTGATCCGGAGGTATGACCGAGGTTGGCTCAGAGTCCTCCCTGGACAACTCAGAGTATTGCCGCGATAATGCATCAGCCCTGACATTCTTGGAACCAGGCAAATAGGAGACCACATAGTTGAACCGCGACAAGAACAAGGCCCATCTGGCCTGACGGGGTGTCAATCTTTTGGCCTCCGAAAGATAAGTCAGATTCTTATGATCGGTAAGAATGAGGACCGGAACCGCGGAGCCCTCGAGCAGGTGCCTCCATTCCTTGAGAGCCAGAATGATTGCCAACAACTCTCTGTCTCCAATCTGGTAGTTGCACTCTGCAGAGGAAAGCTTCCTGGAGTAGAACCCACAAGGAAGTAGGGGTCCATCGGGCGACCGACGTTGAGACAGGAGAGCGCCTACTCCCGTCTCGGATGCATCGACCTCAAGGACGAAGGGCAATCCAGGATTGGGATGAGACAGTATCGGAGCCGAAGAGAAGGCGGATTTCAGAGCCTCGAAAGCTACGATGGCCTCGGATGACCACTCGTGAGGATTACTGCCCTTCTTGGTTAGGTCTGAGAGAGGCTTTGCCAGCGTGGAGAAGTTCCTGATGAACTTCCGATAGTAGTTGGCAAAACCCAAAAAGCGCTGAATGGGCCGAAGACCATTGGGACGAAGCCACTGCAGAACCGCCGAAACCTTCTGAGGGTCCATGGAGAATCCCTCCGCAGAAATGATGTAGCCTAAAAAGGCAACTTGGGATCGATGGAATTCACACTTCCCAAGTTTACAAAAAAGTTCGTTCTCACGTAATCGTTGCAGCACCTGCTTGACATCCTGGATATGGGACTCCATGGAGGCAGAGTAAACCAGGATGTCATCCAAGTAAACCACCACGCACTGCTGCAACAAATCACGAAGGACATCATTTATGAATTCCTGAAAAACTGCGGGCGCGTTACACAACCCGAAGGGCATCACCAGGTATTCGTAGTGGCCGGTTCTGGTGTTAAACGCGGTCTTCCACTCATCCACCTGTTTGATCCGTACGAGGTTGTACGCCGCCCTAAGGTCAAGTTTGGTAAAGACTGTTGCCCCCTTAAGGCGGTCGAACAACTCAGTAATCAAGGGAATCGGGTATGCATTCTTAGTGGTGATTCGATTGAGACGCCTATAATCAATGCAAGGCCTCAATTCACCACCCTTCTTCTTTACAAAGAAAAAGCCCGCTCCTGCTGGGGAAGTAGACTTATGAATGTGCCCCCGGGAAAGCGCATCTGCATCGTACTCCTCCATGGCCTTATTCTCCGCAACCGAGAGAGGGTACACCCTGCCACGTGGAGGAGTGGCACCGGGTTGCAAGGATATGGCGCAGTCGTAAGGACCATGAGCAGGTAAGGCACCAACGCGTACCTTATCAAACATGTCCTGGTACTCCCCATAATCAGTGGGCAACGCAGGGTCCGAGAAGGCACACAACACCTTAACCGGCCCACGGATGCACCCGGCCCCACACTGTGGAGACCACGAGAGAATCTCGGCCGTTCGCCAATTAAAGGTTGGATTGTGTGTCTGGAGCCAGGGATACCCCAAAACCACCGAATAGTGCGGAGAAGAAATAACCTGGAAACAGGCCAACTCCCTGTGAACAGCCCCAATAGCTACTTCAACTGGCATAGTCCCGTGGGTAACCTGCGGTGGTTGCAGGGGCCTGCCATCTATCGCCTCGAGAACCAATGGGGTAACTCGAGCCTGCAGGGGAATGGAGTGCTGGGCAGCAAACGAGCTGTCCATACACAACCCGCCGGCCCCAGAATCTACCAACGCCTGGGCCGTCACCGAGCCCTCCGCCCAAGAGAGGACAACGGTGATCAGTGGCTTATCCCTGCGGAACGCCGGGGACGAGGAGACTCCACCCAAGATCTGTCCCCGACAGGATCTCAGGTGCGAGCGTTTCCCGGACGGACCGGACAGGACTGCCGAAAGTGCCCACCAAGACCACAGTACAGGCAGCGACCCTCCCGACGCCTAGCGGCCCGCTCTCCCTCGGAAAGGCGAGCAAACCCCAGTTGCATGGGCTCGCCACCAGACAATCTATCCCCAGGAGGCGTGGGAGGAGAGGGAGAAATGGGTGGGACAGAAAACGCAGGTGCCAGTCGATTGGAAGGCCTCCGCAGGCGTTCCTTGAGTGAAGGCCTCTACCTGAGCCTGGTATCAATCAGGATCAGGAAGGAAATTAGTGCTTCCAGCTCCACAGGCAATTCCTTGGCTGCGATCTCGTCCTTCAATGCATCAGAAAGACCCTGAGAAAACGCAGCCACCAGAGCCTCATTGTTCCAACCCACCTCTGCTGCCAGGGTACGAAACTCTATGGCGTACTCGGCCACGGTCCGTGAACCCTGATGCATAGACATGAGCAGCTTGGCAGCCGAGGCGGAGTGAGCCGGTACGTCGAATACCCTACGGAAGGCATCGACAAAACCGGAAAACTCGTGAATCACTGGGCCATTCCTCTCCCATAAGGGATTCGCCCAGGCCAAGGCCTTGTCTGAGAGTAGCGATATTAGGAAACCCACTTTTGACCTCTCAGTCGGAAAAGCGTGGGGTATTAATTCGAAGTAAATCCCCACCTGGTTGAGGAACCCAAGACACTGACTCGGCTCACCCCCAAAGCGCTGTGGGGCTGAACCAGTCATACATCTGGGCGCTGCGGGTGCCGCAGCAGCCGCGGAGGTAGGCGCAACAAGCGGAACATCAGCGGGAGCGACAACCAGAGTGACAACCGGTCTAATTACACCAGGAGTAAGGTGCGCGGTGCGTGCCAGCAGAGTTTGCAACGCCTGAGCGAACTGATCCAACAGGAGATCCTGTTGATCCAGTCTGGCGACCAACATTGGAAGTGAAGGCGTACCTGCACCGTCAGGATTCATGGCACTTGTGTAATGTCAGGCACGGCTATGGAACGGACAGGTAGGCCTAGTGGCAGGGTAACGCACTGGCTGACGACAACCACCACCAACAGACCGAAGTCCCTCAGGGCGCGGAGTCTAAGTCCCAGGCTGCCCTTCACCAGGGCCCCTGATGGTGGGAATGGACTTGACGCAGCCAGGAACCAGGTCGCAGCCCCCGAGACACCCCGGCTGCGGTAATGGCCGCCGCCAATGGCGTGTAGCTGGTGAGAATGACAATAGCGTAGTCAGGCAAGCCGGGTCGACAACAATGGGACAAACAGTACAGAACAGTAGACAGAGAATAACAGGTCACGGGCCGGGTTCAGCAACGGAAGGTCAGATCGAAGGAAAACACAGAGAATGGTCTTAGTCACAAGCCGAGTCAGAATACCAGAAGAGTCACGAACGTATACACAGAGCTGTAGCAAGACAAAGACACAAGTGCAAAGAGCATGTGCGGATCACAGGCTTATATGTACTCAGCCACACCCCTCTGGGGGATGGACCTCAGAGACCTGAAGGCATAAAAGCTTCCCACCATGCTCAGCAGAAATCCAAGATGGATGCCAGCACATGGAGTAACATATCCTCTGGGAAAAGGTAGGACAAAGCATTTCCTGATTGGACAATTTGGAGAGCGTGACAACACTGTGCTGCCTCTCCACCTCTTCCAATCAGAAAGCCTTCTGCATTCATTGAGAAAACCCCGTCCACTGCTCTACTGACACCATCCACTGCTCTACTGACACCGTCCTCTGCTCTATTGACACCATCTTCGGCCCTAATGAGACCGTTCTTTGCCCCACTGACACCATGCTCTGCCCTACAGACACTGACACCGTCTTCTGCCCTACTGCTATGGTATACTACTCTACTGACACTGTCCACTGCTCTACTGACACCGTCTTCTTCCCCACTGACACTGTCTTCTGCCCCATAGACACTGCCCAATGCCTTACTGACACTGTCCAGTACTCTACTGAAACCTTTTTGATGAACTGAGCGGTGTTGTGGAGAGGTAAGTACTTACATACTTCTTTTACAGGTACAGCTTTTCTAAGGAACTCTAGAACAATGTCAGGGTTACTTTATATTCCATCTAAAGTAATAAGCAGCAAAATGATGTGTAGCCTGACAGCTTGAGCTACAGTTAACCATGACATGGGTACGTCTCTTCTCTCCTTCTTTAGGGTAGGTACGTTAGGTGCTTGTAATGGAATTCTCACTAATAAAGTCCTTTGGGCACCTAAATTGAGAAGAGTTCTTGTGTGAATACTATCAGCTTGAACAGGTACCACAGGCGAGAGGAATATCAGCTTGACTGAACTTTACCAAAAACAGGTGAAGTATCTGGTCTCCTTGTCTGGACTTGTATCCTTCTTCTTCTACAAAGCCTTGTATCCGATGACAATTTGAACGTTGGTGGAGATCTCTCTCTCGAATGGCGGCACTCGATAAGGAGGTGTCTTAAAGTGTCTCTTTGACGTATCAGGTGAGAGTCTTCTTAAAGGCTCAGTCCTTCCCCTTTTTTTTCTAGTATTATTTCTCGAATAGAAGCTATTTGAAGTAGTCAACAACCTGACCAGCTCTCTCACCTGGAGTCCTATGAAGTTTCTCTACCACTTCTGCAAATTCTCCTTTCCCTTCCACAGATGCAGACAAACTAGTGGCTGAACCTCCAATTATCAGTCCATATCCCGGCCCGGTCACTACCTCCTGGGAGTTTTGGGTCTACACTAGCACAGTAGGTCTCTGTCTAGAGTTCGGGGGGTTTGTTGTTTTCCTTGTTTGTTATCATCAGACTGTTCTTGGTACATCCTATTTATCAATACAGTCAGCATTGCTTGAGTTGGTGTCTCTTTATTTATTGTCAGGGGTGTGTCCGAGTGCTACACATACAGCCAATCAGGCGTCCTCACCCCAGTTTAGGCTCAGAGGGGGTTTCTCTACAGCGCCTCCTACAGGGGTGCACTACACTACCTCACATGCATACATGTACTAACGAGGGGAAATATATAAATGAGCCGATAAACCTTCCAGCATGTCTGTGGACTGTGGGAGAGAAACGGAGTACCCGGAGGAAACCAGTGCAAGAACATAGCTTAGTGGTTAGCCGATCTGCACAGGGCGGCACAGTGGCTTAGTGGCTAGCACTACTGCCTTGCAGTAGTTGATTCATGGGTTCAAATCCCATGGCATCTCCTGTATGGAGTTCGCATGTTCTCCCTGTGCTTGCGTGGGTTTCCTCCGGGTACTCCGGTTTCCTCCCACATTCCAAAGACATGCTGGTAGGTTAATTGGCTCCTGTCTAAATTGTCCTTAGTAGGAACCTTAGGCTCTAAGCATCTTGAGGGCAGGACTGATGTAA
Source organism: Staurois parvus (assembly GCF_062004578.1). Classification (NCBI taxonomy): domain Eukaryota; kingdom Metazoa; phylum Chordata; class Amphibia; order Anura; family Ranidae; genus Staurois; species Staurois parvus. The sequence goes on from NW_028319451.1 coordinate 264,591, forward strand.
ATGTGAGGTATAGGTCAATTGTCAGCACTTAATGATGACTTAGCAGTACAACTGTAAGTGTAAAAACTGAGCAGATAATAGAAACATCAAACATGATCAGTATACAGGCTAGCACCTCATACCTCCAATGGAAGCACTTCAATGTGACAGACAATCTAAATGTATGCACTGAAAGCTCTAACCAAAGAAAACACAAGCACTTACAATAATTACTCTGAACAGAATGCATGCCCCAGAGGGCGATGCTGCACTTGTGAGAAAGCACTTAGATCCCTAGCACATCATACCTCCAATGGAAGCACTTCAAAGTGACAGACAATCTACATGTGTGCCTGAGAGGGCAATGTATGCGCTGAGATCTCCAGCCAAACACAAGCACTTAAAATAACAACTTGAACAAAATGCATGCCCCAGAGGGCGATGCTGCACTTGTGAGAAGGCACTTAGATCCCCCAATCAGTCCCAATGCAGAAACATCGCAGCAGCCCCAAATTCGGTTCCTTTTAAATACAACAGGAGACGGTCAGAGACTGCAGATGTCCCACAGGACCAATATAACTATTTATATTCCATATCTGTGGGATCCTCTAGAAGCTGGAAATCGCAGTATAGACACCAATGATCTCCACTAACTTCCGGCTCCCGTACCGATCGACTGCACTAATAGAATTCTCACTAATAAAGTCTTTTGGGCACCTAAATTGAGAAGAGTTCTTGTGTGAATACTATCAGCTTGAACAGGTACCACAGGCGAGAGGAATATCAGCTTGACTGAACTTTGCCAAAAACAGTTGAAGTATCTGGTCTCCTTGACTGGACTTGTATCCTTCTTCTTCTACAAAGCCTTGTATCTGATGACAATTTGAACGTTGGTGGAGATCTCTCTCTCGAATGGCGGCACTCGATAAGGAGGTGCCTTAAAGCGTCTCTTTGAAGTATCAGATGAGAGTCTTCTCAAAGGCTCAGTCCTTCCCCTCTTTTGTCTTGTATTATTTCTCGGATAGAAGCTATTTGAAGTAGTCAACAACCTGACCGGCTCTCTCACCTGGAGTCCTATGAAGTTTCTCTACCACTTCTGCAAATTCTCCTTTCCCTTCCACAGATGCAGACAAACTAGTGGCTTTCACCTCCATAATTGTACCTGTTACCTTCTTTGTGGGCGTACTTTGAGACATCCTCCCAAGTGGCACTGTGATTCTCACTGCTACTAGGTTCACCATCTCCATTTATGAAGACACCTGGCATGGCTACCTCTGAATGGATACTAGCTGTACTCATTTGTTCATGTCCAACAGACTGTATCTGTTCTTTGCATGAACTGGAATCAGGGATGGGGTCTATCTTACTGAGTTTGCTTGTATTTTCAAATGCAATAATCAGGATCAGAATTAATCACGGATGAGCCCCCACATGGAGAGCTATTTCGCTAGGAGCAGGATGATAGATGGGTCCTCCCAGTGATAACCCACCCTGTACCTGGACCAGACAACCACTGACACCCCAGAAACAGGTGAAATTTTCCTTTAAGATATCCTGCAGATATATTACAGAAGATAGAGAATGCAGACATACTACAAGAGATGGTTAGAGACTGCAGCCATTCTACAGAAGATGCTTCTAGTCTAAGGTTCCAACTTTGCACCCATACATATACTAGGGGTAGTTTAGACAGGAGCCAACTATACTACCACCATGCCTTTGGAGATTTGGATAGAACTGGAGTTCGTGGAGGAAACCAATGTAAGCACAGTAGCTTAGTGGCTAGGATTTCTGCAATGGGTGGTGCAGTGGCTTTAGTGGCTAGCACTTCCGCCTTGCAGAACTTGGGTCATGGGTTTAGATCCTGACCTTGACACTACCTACATGGAATTTGCATGTTATCCCTTTACTTGCAAGGGTTTCATCCCAAACTTCAAGGACATGCTGGTAGTTTAATTGGCTCCTGACTAAATTCCCCCTAGTACATATGATGTAGGGGCTTATGAATATAGAAATCTTGAGGGCAGCAACTGATGAACTTTCCACTGAAATTGAACACATAAACTTCAAATCTCTAACTAGACTAAATGCATGCTCTTCAAGTCTCCAGCAATACTGACCACATGCGCTTCAAAAGTGAGTGCAACTAAATGCATGCTCTTCAGTAATTGGCTGTCTTTCCTTGAGCCCCTCAAGTTCTCCTTTCCCTTCAGCAGACTCAGACAGACTCTCTTTTAGTAGCCTACACCTCCATATTAGTAACAGAGCCCTGTACCTGGAATATTATTTGTGAGGGAAGGGTAGCCTGAGACGTCCTCCCAAGTGGCACTTTGATTCTCACTGTTACTAGGGTCACTGTATCCATCTTGGATAGCTATATCGGAGAGGTTATAAGCTGCACTCATTCTTCCATCTCCAACAGACGGTACCCGTTTTCTTTCTTTGCACAAACTGGCATCAATAATGGGGTCCATCTTACTGATGTGGCTTGTACTTCCATATGCATTTCTCAGGGTAGATGGTACACCAGAAACAGTTGAAATTCTCTTTCAAGATATGCTGTAGGCATACCACAAGAGATGGTCAGAGACTGCAGACATACTACAGGAGATGGTCAGAGATTGCAGACATAGTACAGGAGATGGTCAGAGACTGCAGACATAGTACAGGAGATGGCCAGAGACTGCAGACATAGTACAGGAGATGCTTTTTGCTGAAGTGGTTAAGCTGAACCTCCAATTATCAGTCCATATCCCGGCCCGGTCACTACCTCCTGGGAGTTTTGGGTCTACACTAGCACAGTAGGTCTCTGTCCAGAGTTTGGGGGGTTTGTGGTTTTCCTTGTTTGTTATCATCAGGCGTCTTCACACCAGGTTAGGCTCAGAGGGGGTTTTATCTACAGTGCCTCCTACAGGGGTGCACTACACTACCTCACATGCATACATGTACTAACGAAGTGCAATTCAGAAATGAGCCGATTGACCTTCCAGCATGTCTGTGAAGTGTTGTAGAAAAACGGAGAACCCCGAGGAAACCCCCGCAATAACATTGTTTAGTGGATAACCACTTTGTTTTGGGAGGCACAGTGGCTTAGTGGTTAGCCCTTCTGCCTTGCAGTAATTGAGGCACAAGTTCAAATCCCAACTGTGACATTTTCTGCAGGGGGTTTGTATTTTCTCCCTGTGCTTCCGATGACAATTTGAACGTTGGTGGAGATCTCTCTCTCGAATGGCGGCACTCGATAAGGAGGTGCCTTAAAGCGTCTCTTTGAAGTATCAGGTGAGAGTCTTCTCAAAGGCTCAGTCCTTCCCCTCTTTTTTCTAGTATTATTTCTCGGATAGAAGCTATTTGAAGTAGTCAACAACCTGACCGGCTCTCTCACCTGGAGTCCTCTGAAGTTTCTCTACCACTTCTGTAAGTTCTCCTTTCCCATCCACAGATGCAGACAAACTAGTGGCTTTCATCTCCATAATTGTACCTGTTACCTTCTTTGTGGGCGTACTTTGAGACATCCTCCCAAGTGGCACTGTGATTCTCACTGCTACTAGGGTCACCATCTCCATTTATGCAGACACCCGGCATGGCTACCTCTGAATGGATACTAGCTGTACTCATTTGTTCATGTCCAACAGACAGTATCTGTTCTTTGCATGAACTGGAATCAGGGATGGGGTCTATCTTACTGAGTTTGCTTGTATTTTCAAATGCAATAATCAGGGTCAGAATTAATCCCGGATGAGCCCCCACATGTAGAGCTATTTCTCTAGAAGCAGGATGATAGATGGGTCCTCCCAGTGATAACCCACCCTGTACCTGGACCAGACAACCACTGACACCCCAGAAACAGGTGAAATTTTCCTTTAAGATATCCTGCAGATATATTACAGAAGATAGAGAATGCAGACATACTACTGGAGATGGTTAGAGACTGCAGCCATACTACAGAAGATGCTTCTAGTCTAAGGTTCCAACTTTGCACCCATACATATACTAGGGGTAATTTAGACAGGAGCCAACAAACCTACCACCATTTTTTTTGAGAGTGGGAGGAAACTGGAGTACCTGTATGAAACCAGGGCAAGCACAGTAACTTAGTTGCTAGGCTTTCTGCAATGGGTGGTGCAGTGGTTTTATGGCTAGCACTTCTGCCTTGCAGCACTTGGGTCATGGGTTTAGATCCTGGCCATGACACCACCTGTGTGGAGTTTGTGTGTTTTCTCTGTCCTTGCAACTGTTTCCTCCCACACACAAAAGACATGGTGGAAGCTTAATTGGCTCCTGTGTAAATTCCCCCCAGTACATATGATGTAGGGACTTATGAATATAGAAGCCTTGATGGCAGCAACTGATGAACTCTCCATTGAAACTTAACACATTGACTTCAAATCTCAATCTGGACTAAATGCATGCTCTTCAAATCTCCTGCAATACTGACCACATGCGCTTCAAAACTTGAGTGTAACTAAATCCATGCTCTTCCGTGACTGGCTGTCTCTCCTTGAGCCCCTCAAGTTCTCCTTTCCCTTCAGCAGACTCCGACAGACTCTCTTTTAGTAGCCTACACCTCCATATTAGTAACAGAGCCCTGTACCTGGAATATTATTTGTGAGGGAAGGGTAGCCTGAGGCGTCCTCCCAAGTGGCACTTTGATTCTCGCTGCTACTAGGGTCACTGTATCCATTTTTCAAGACGCCTGTGTCTTCAGCATAGCTATTTCGGAGTGGACAAAAGCTGCACTCATTCCTCCATCTCCAAAGACAGAACCCGTTTTTGATTTTAGCATGAACTGGTATCAGTGATGGGGTCCATATTACTGATGTGGCTTCAACTTTCAGATGCAATTATCAGGGTAGAAGGAATCCCGGATGAGCCCCCAGATATAGTGCTCCCCCTTTAGGAGTTTCTTCATAGATGTGTCATTTTGTCACTCCCAATGATAACCCTCCCTGGACCCGACAACCAATAACACACCAGAAACAGTTGGAATGGTCTGTCGAAATATTCTGCAGATATATTAGAGAATAAAGAGAATGCAGCCATACTACAGGAGATGGTCATAGACTGCAGAAATAGTACAGGAGATGGTCAGAGACTGCAGACATAGTACAGGAGATGGTCAGAGACTGCAGACATACTACTGGAGATGGTCAGAGACTGCAGACATACTACTGGAGATGGTCAGAGACTGCAGACATACTATTGGAGATGGTCAGAGACTGCAAACATACTACAGGAGATGGTCAGAGACTGCAGACATACTACAGGAGATGGTCAGAGACTGCAGACATAGTACAGGAGATTCTTATTGCTGAAGTGGTTAAGCTGAACCTCCAATTATCAGTCCATATCCCGGCCCGGTCACTACCTCCTGGGAGTTTTGGGTCTACACTAGCACAGTAGGTCTCTGTCTGGAGTTCGGGGGGTTTGTGGTTTTCCTTGTTTGTTATCATCAGACTGTTCTTGGTACATCCTATTTATCAATACAGTCAGCATTGCTTGAGTTGGTGTCTCTTTATTGATTGTCAGGGGTGTGTCCGAGTGCTACACATACAGCCAATCAGGCGTCCTCACCCCAGGTTAGGCTCAGAGGGGGTTTCTCTACAGCGCCTCCTACAGGGGTGCACTACACTACCTCACATGCATACATGTACTAATGAGGGGCAATTTAGAAATGAGCCGATCAACCTCCCAGCATATCTGTGGACTGTGGGAGAGAACCGGAGAACCCAGAGGAAACCAGGGCAAGAACATACCTTAGTGGGTAGCACCTCTGCACTGGGCGGCACAGTGGCTTAGTGGTTAGCACTTCTGCCTTGCAGTAGGTAAGTCATGGGTTCAAATCCCATGGCATCTCCTGCATGGAGTTTGCATGTTCTCCCTGTGCTTGCATGGGTTTCCTCCCACATTCCAAAGACATGCTGGTAGGTTAATTGGCTCCTGTCTAAATTGTCCCTAGTAGGAACCTTAGGCTCTAAGCATCTTGAGGGCAGGACTGATGTAAATGTGAGGTATAGGTCAATTGTCAGCACTTAATGATAACTTAGAAGTACAACTCTAAGTGTAGAAACTGATCAAATAATAGAAACATCAAACATGATCAGTATACAGGCTAGCACCTCATACCTCCAATGGAAGCACTTCAAGAAATCTCAAGCACTTCAATACCCCAACCAAACTAGATGCATGCCCCAGAGGGCAATGTACACACTCAAAACTCCAGCTAAACACAAGCACTTAAAATGTCCAGCTATACTAAAATGCATCCCCCAGAGGGCGATGCTTGCTCTTCTGTCAAGGCACTTAGATCCCCCTATCAGTCCCAATGCAAAAACATCACAGCAGCCCCAAATTCAGTTTCTTTTAAAAACAAAAAAAAATACAACAGGAGACGGTCAGAGACTGCAGATGTCCCACAGGACCAATATAACTATTTATATTCCATATCTGTGAGAAAATGTAAAGTGATCTCTGATTGGTGCCCGTCCCCAATGGCTGACCTCCTGTGTTCACAATGCAGCAGGACAACCGCTCGGTACAGGACCTGGAAGATAGTGGAGGTCATTGTAGTAACAAGGTCTACTTCAGTGATTTCCAGCTTCTAGACGCATCCCACAGGTAGGTCACATACACACTTATACTGGTCCAAGCTGGAACAATGGAACCATGGAACATACAGTTAGGTCCATATATATTTGGGCAGAAGAACTATTTTTTAATTTTTCAGGTATTTACCAAAACATAATCAAGTTACAGTTCTATGATGGATATGGGCGGACAGTGCGCACTCTCAGGTGTAATTTGAGGGTATGTACATCCACATTGGGGGAAGGGTTTAGGAATTGCAGCTCTTAAGAGTAGCCATCCCCCCTTTTTCAAGGGACCAAAAGTAATTGGACAATTGAATCAGAAGCTGTTTCATGGCCAGGTGTGGGCTACTGCTTCCTTATTTCTTCATTAAGGTTCAAGGTAAAAGGTCTGGAGTTGATTCTAATGTGGTATTTGCATTTGGAATCTATTGCTGTGAACCGACATCACGCGTTCATAGGAGCTGTCCATGCAAGTGAAACAGGCCATTGTAAAGCTTCAAAAATGAAACAAATCCATCAGAGAGATCGCAGCAACATTAGGAGCGGCCAAATCAACAGTTTGGTCCATTCTGAGGAAAGAAGAACGCACTGGTGAGCTCAGCAACAGAAAAAGGCTTGGAGGTCCACGGAAGACAACAGTGGTGGATGATCGCAGGATCCTCTCTATGGTAAAGAAAAACCCATTTACAACATCCAGGCAACAACATCATTGTCAAAGTCTCCAAACAAGAGAAGATTTTACGAGAGCAAATACAGAGGGTTCACCACAAGGTGCAAATACAGAGGGTTCACCACAAGGTGCAAATACAGAGGGTTCACCACAAGGTGCAAATACAGAGGGTTCACCACAAGGTGCAAACCATTCATAAGCCTCATGAATTAGACTTTGCCAAAAAACATCTAAAAAAGCCGGACCAGTTCTGGAAAAGCATTCTCTGGACGGAAGAAACTAAGATGAATCTGTACCAGAATGATGGGAAGAAAAAAGTGTGGAGAAGGCTTGGAACAGCTCATGATCCAAAGCACACAACGCCATCAGTAAACCATGGTGGAGGCAGTGTGATGGCATAGGCGGAGGCGGGGTGATGGCATGGGCGGGGGCAGTGTGATGGCATGGGCGGAGACGGGGTGATGGCATGGGCGGAGGCAGTGTGATGGCATTGGTGGAGGCAGTGTGATGGCATGGGCGGAGGCAGTGTGATGGCATGGGCGGAGGCATGGTAATGGCATGGGTGGAGGCAGTGTGATGGCATGGATGGAGGCAGTGTGGTGGCATGGGTGGAGGCAGTGTGATGGCATGGGCGGAGGCAGTGTGATGGCATGGGCGGAGGCAGGGTGATGGCATGGGTGGAGGCAGGGTGATGGCATGGGTCGGAGGCAGTGTGATGGCATGGGTGGAAGCAGTGTGATGGCATGGGTGGAGGCAGTGTGATGGCATGGGCGGAGGCAGTGTGATGGCATGGGTGGAAGCAGTGTGATGGCATGGGTGGAGGCAGTGTGATGGCATGGGTGGAAGCAGTGTGATGGCATAGGCAGGCATGGCTTCCAGTGGCACTGGGTCATTGGTGTTTATGATGATGTGACAGAAGACAGAAGCAGCCGGATGATTTCTGCCGTGTTTACAGATATACTGTCAGCCCAGATTCAGCCAAATGCAGCAAAGATGATTGGACGGCACTTCACAGTACAGATGGACAATAATCCAAAACACACTGAAAAAGCACCCCAGGAGCTTGTGAAGGAAAAGAAGTGGAATATTCTGCAATGGCTGAGTCAATCACCGGATCTCAACCCCGTTGAGCATGCATTTCACTTGCTGAATGCAAAACTAAAGGCAGAAAAAGGCAGGAAATAGCTGCAGATAGAGCCTGACGAAGCATAAGAAAGGAGGAAACCCAGTCTTTGGTCATGTCCATGGGTTCCAGAGATCAGGCAAAGCATCACAAAGGAGCTGGGGCGGACTGACAACTCATGGGACCCCTGGGCAATAGGGGATCATGGGGCCTCTCTGTCCTTGCCCAAGCTCAGAAAAGCCTATGAAAAAGGTACCAGGGGCATCTCATGGGGCCCCCTACTGACCGCGGGCCCTCGGGCAGTGCCTGAGTTTCCAAATAGTCAGTCCACCCCTGGAAAGGAGGAAACCCAGTCTTTGGTCATGTCCATGGGTTCCAGACTTCAGGCAAACATTGCCAGTAAAGGATTCTCAACAAAATATTAAAAATGAATATTTTATTTATGATTATATTCATTTGCCCAATTACTTTTGAGCTCCTGAAAATTGAGGGAATTGTGTATAAAAATGGTTGCAGCTCCTAAAATTTGTACTTGATGTTCAACCCCTTGAATTAAAGCTGAAAGTCTGCACTTCAAATTCATTTGGATTGTTTCATTTTAATTTATTCTGGTGGCATACAGAGCCAAATGTATGAAAACTGTGCCTGTGTCCAAATATATATGGACCCAACTGTATTACACAAGATGGTCAGAGACTGCAGCCATACTACAGGAGATGGTCAGAGACTGCAGCCATACTACAGGAGATGGTCAGAGACTGCAGCCATACTACAGAATATGATCAAAGACTACAGACATATTGCAGGAGATGGTCAGAGACTGCAGACTTAGTACAGAAGATGGTCAGAGACTGCAGACATGGCACAGGAGATGGTCAGAGACTGCAGACATATTTCAGGACATGGTCAGAGACTGCAGACATAGTACAGGAGATGGCCAGAGACTGCAGACATAGTACAGGAGATGGCCAGAGACTGCAGACATAGTACAAGAGACGGTCAGAGACTGCAGACATAGTACAGGAGATGGTAAGAGACTGCAGACATAGTACAGGAGATGGTCAGAGACTGCAGACATAGTACAGGAGATGACCAGAGACTGCAGACATAGTACAGGAGATGCTTATTGCTGACGTGGTTAAGCTGAACCTCCAATTATCAGTCCATATCCCGGCCCGGTCACTACCTCCTGGGAGTTTTGGGTCTACACTAGCACAGTAGGTCTCTGTCTAGAGTTCGGGGGGTTTGTGGTTTTCCTTGTTTGTTATCATCAGACTGTTCTTGGTACATCCTATTTATCAATACAGTCAGCATTGCTTGAGTTGGTGTCTCTTTATTGATTGTCAGGGGTGTGTCTGAGTGCTACACATACAGCCAATCAGGCGTCCTCACCCCAGGTTAGGCTCAGAGGGGGTTTCTCTACAGCGCCTCCTACAGGGGTGCACTACACTACCTCACATGCATACATGTACTAACGAGGGGCAATTTATAAATGAGCCGATTAACGTTCCAGCATGTTTGTGGACTGTGGGAGAGAATCGGAGTACACGGAGGAAACCAGGGCAAGAACATAGCTTAGTGGTTAGCCAATCTGCACGGGGCGGCACAGTGGCTTAGTGGCTAGCACTTCTGCCTTGCAGTAGTTGATTCATGGGTTCAAATCTCATGGCATCTCCTGTATGGAGTTTGCATGTTCTCCCTGTGCTTGCGTGGGTTTCCTCCGGGTACTCCGGTTTCCTCCCACATTCCAAAGATATGCTGGTAGGTTAATTGGCTCCTGTCTAAATTGTCCTTAGTAGGAACCTTAGGCTCTAAGCATCTTGAGGGCAGGACTGATGTAAATGTGAGGTATAGGTCAATTGTCAGCACTTAATGATGACTTAGCAGTACAACTGTAAGTGTAAAAATTGATCAAATAATAGAAACATCAAACATGATCAGTATACAGGCTAGCACCTCATACCTCCAATGGAAGCACTTCAATGTGACAGACAATCTAAATGTATGCACTGAAAGCTCTAACCAAAGAAAACACAAGCACTTACAATAATAACTTGAACAAAATGCATGCCCCAGAGGGCGATGCTGCACTTGTGAGAAGGCACTTAGATCCCCCAATCAGTCCGAATGCCGAAACATCGCAGTAGCCCCAAATTCGGTTCCTTTTAAATACAACAGGAGACGGTCAGAGACTGCAAATGTCCCACAGGACCAATATAACTATTTATATTACATATCTGTGGGATCCTCTAGAAGCTGGAAATCGCAGTATAGACACCAGTGATCTCCACTAACTTCCGGCTCCCGTACCGATCGACTGCCCTGCCGCATTGTGAACACAGAAGGTCGGCCACTGGGCATGGGTGCCATTTAGTGATCCTTTTGCATTACCTCCATGAAAGCAAAGCATTTTCTGATTGGACCATTTGGAGAGCGTGACAACACTGTGCTGTCTCTCCACCTCTTCCAATCAGAAAGCCCTCTGCATTCATTGAGAAAACCCTGTCCACTACTCCACTGACACCATCCTCTCCTCTAATGAGACCGTTTTTTGCCCCACTGACACCATGCTCTGCCCTACAGACACTGACACCGTCTTCTGCCCTACTGCTATGGTATACTACTCTACTGACACTGTCCACTGCTCTACTGACACAGTCCTCTTCCCCACTGACCCTGTCTACAGCCCCATAGACACTGCCCACTGCCTTACTGACACTTTCCTGTATTCTACTGAAACCTTTTTGATGAACTGAGCGGTGTTGTGGAGAGGTAAGTACTTACACACTTCTTTTACAGGTACAGCTTTTCTAAGGAACTCTAGAACAATGTCAGGGATACTCTATATTCCATCTAAAGTAATAGGCAGTAAAATGATGTGTAGCCTGACAGCTTGAGCTACAGTTAACCATGACATGGGTACGTCTCTTCTCTCCTTCTTTAGGGTAGGTACGTTAGGTGCTTGTAATAGAATTCTCACTAATAAAGTCCTTTGGACACCTAAATTGAGAAGAGTTCTTGTGTGAATACTATCAGCTTGAACAGGTACCACAGGCGAGAGGAATATCAGCTTGACTGAACTTTACCAAAAACAGGTGAAGTATCTGGTCTCCTTGACTGGACTTGTATCCTTCTTCTACAAAGCCTTGTATCCGATGACAATTTGAACGTTGGTGGAGATCTCTCTCTCGAATGGCGGCACTCGATAAGGAGGTGCCTTAAGGTGTCTCTTTGAAGTATCAGGTGAGAGTCTTCTCAAAGGCTCAGTCCTTCCCCTCTTTTTTCTAGTATTATTTCTCGGATAGAAGATATTTGAAGTAGTCAACAACCTGACCGGCTCTCTCACTTGGAGTCCTCTGAAGTTTCTCTACCACTTCTAAAAGTTCTCCTTTCCCTTTCACAGACGCAGACAAACTAGTGGCTGTCACCTCCATAATTCTACCTGTTACCTTCTTTGTGGGCGTACTTTGAGACATCCTCCCAAGTGGCACTGTGATTCTCACTGCTACAAGGGTCACCATCTCCATTTATGAAGACACCCGGCATGGCTACCTCTGAATGGATACTAGCTGTACTCATTTGTTCATGTCCAACAGACAGTGTCTGTTCTTTGCATGAACTGGAATCAGGGATGGGGTCTATCTTACTGAGTTTGCTTGTATTTTCAAATGCAATAATCAGGGTCAGAATTAATCCCGGATGAGCCCCCACATACAGAGATTCTTCTCTAGGAGCAGGATGATAGATGGGTCCCCCCAGTGATAACCCACCCTGTACCTGGACCCGACAACCACTGACACTCCAGAAACAGGTGAAATGGTCTTTCAAGATATCCTGCAGATATATTACAGAAGATAGAGAATGCAGACATACTACTGGAGAGGGTTAGAGACTGCAGCCATACTACAGAAGATGCTTCTACTCTAAGGTTCCTACCTCAAACCCATACATGTACTAGGGGTAATTTAGACAGGAGCTAACTAACCTAACTCCATGCCTTTGGAGATTTGGAGGAAACTGGAGTTTCTGAAGGAAACTAATGCAAGCACAGTAGCTTAGTGGCTAGGCTTTCTGCAATGGGTGGTGCAGTGGCTTTAGTGGCTAGCACTTTCACCTTGCAGGACTTGGGTCATGGGTTTAGATCCTGACCTTGACACTACCTACATGGAGTTTGCATGTTATCCCTTTACTTGCAAGGGTTTCCTCCCACACTTCAAGGACATGCTGGTAGTTTAATTGGCTTCTGTCTAAATTCCCCCTAGTACTTATGATGTAGGGGCTTATGAATATAGAAATCTTGAGGGCAGCAACTGATGAACTCTCCACTGAAATTGAATACATAAAGTTCAAATCTCTAACTAGACTAAATGCATGCCCTTCAAGTCTCCAGCAATACTGACCACATGCGCTTCAAAACTTGAGTGTAACTAAATGCATGCTCTTCAGAGACTGGCTGTCTCTCCTTGAGCCCCTCAAGTTCTCCTTTCCCTTCAGCAGACTCCGACAGACTCTCTTTTAGTAGCCTACACCTCCATATTAGTAACAGAGCCCTGTACCTGGAATATTATTTGTGAGGGAAGGGTAGCCTGAGACGTCCTCCCAAGTGGCACTTTGATTCTCACTGTTACTAGGGTCACTGTATCCATCTTGGATAGCTATATCGGAGAGGTTATAAGCTGCACTCATTCTTCCATCTCCAACAGACGGGACCTGATTTCTTTCTTTGCACAAACTGGCATCAATAATGGGGTCCATCTTACTGATGTGGCTTGTACTTCCATATGCAATTCTCAAGGTAGATGGAATCCCGGATGAGCCCCCAAGTGAAAGGCTACCCCTCTTAGAGCTGCTTCATAGATGGTCATTTTGTCACTCCTAGTAATAAAATCTCATCCTGTACCTGGACCTGACAACCACTGACACACCAGAAACAGTTGAAATTGTCTTTCAAGATATGCCGTAGGCATAATACAAGAGATGGTAAGAGATTGCAGAAAAACTACAGGAGACAGTCAGAGACTGCAGACATACAACAAGAGATGGTCAAAGACTGCAGATATTTTACAGGAGACAGTCAGAGACTGCAGACATAGTACAGGAGATGGTCAGAGACTGCAGACATAGTACAGGAGAAGGTCAGAGACTGCAGACATAGTACAGTAGATGGTAAGAGACTGCAGATACACTAAAGGAGATGCCTATTACTGAAGTGTTTAAGCTGAACCCCCAATTATCAGTCCATATCCCGGCCCGGTCACTACCTCCTGGGAGTTTTGGGTCTACACTAGCACAGTAGGTCTCTGTCTAGAGTTCGGGGGGTTTGTGGTTTTCCTTGTTTGTAATCATCAGACTGTTCTTGGTACATCCTATTTATCAATACAGTCAGCATTGCTTGAGTTGGTGTCTCTTTATTGATTGTCAGGGGTGTCTCCGAGTGCTACACATACAGCCAATCAGGCGTCCTCACCCCAGGTTAGGCTCAGAGGGGGTTTCTCTACAGCGCCTCCTACAGGGGTGCACTACACTACCTCACATGCATACATGTACTAACGAGGGGCAATTTATAAATGAGCTGATTAACCTTCCAGCATGTCTGTGGACTGTGGGAGAGAACCGGAGTACCTGGAGGAAACCAGGGCAATAACATAGCTTAGTGGTTAGCCAATCTGCACGGGGCGGCACAGTGGCTTAGTGGCTAGCACTTCTGCCTTGCAGTAGTTGATTCATGGGTTCAAATCCCATGGCATCTCCTGTATGGAGTTTGCATGTTCTCCCTGTGCTTGCGTGGGTTTCCTCCGTGTACTCCGGTTTCCTCCCAAATTCCAAAGACATGCTGGTAGGTTAATTGGCTCCTGTCTAAATTGTCCCTAGTAGGAACCTTAGGCTCTAAGCATCTTGAGGGCAGGACTGATGTAAATGTGAGGTATAGGTCAATTGTCAGCACTTAATAATGACTTAGCAGTACAACTGTAAGTGTAAAAACTGATCAAATAATAGAAACATCAAACATGATCAGTATACAGGCTAGCACCTCATACCTCCAATGGAAGCACTTCAATGTGACAGACAATCTAAATGTATGCACTGAAAGCTCTAACCAAAGAAAACACAAGCACTTACAATAATTACTCTGAACAGAATGCATGCCCCAGAGGGCGATGCTGCACTTGTGAGAAGGCACTTAGATCCCTAGCACCTCATACCTCCAATGGAAGCACTTCAAAGCGACAGACCATCTGCATGCGTGCCTGAGAGGGCAATGTATGCGCTGAGATCTCCAGCCAAACACAAGCACTTAAAATATCAACTTGAACAAAATGCATGCCCCAGAGGGCGATGCTGCACTTGTGAGAAGGCACTTAGATCCTCCAATCAGTCCCAATGCAGAAACATCGCAGTAGCCCCAAATTTGGTTCCTTTTACATACAACAGGAGACGGTCAGAGACTGCAGATGTCCCACAGGACCAATATAACTATTTATATTCCATATCTGTGGGATCCTCTAGAAGCTGGAAATCGCAGTATAGACACCAGTGATCTCCACTAACTTCCGGCTCCCGTACCGATCGACTGCCCTGCTAGAATTCTCACTAATAAAGTCCTTTTGGCACCTAAATTGAGAAGAGTTCTTGTGTGAATACTATCAGCTTGAACAGGTACCACAGGCGGGAGGAATATCAGCTTGACTGAACTTTGCCAAAAACAGTTGAAGTATCTGGTCTCCTTGACTGGACTTGTATCCTTCTTCTTCTACAAAGCCTTGTATCCGATGACAATTTGAACGTTGGTGGAGATCTCTCTCTCGAATGGCGGCACTCGATAAGGAGGTGCCTTATAGTGTCTCTTTGAAGTATCAGGTGAGAGTCTTCTCAAAGGCTCAGTCCTTCCCCTCTTTTTTCTAGTATTATTTCTCGGATAGAAGATATTTGAAGTAGTCAACAACCTGACCAGCTCTCTCACCTGGAGTCCTCTGAAGTTTCTCTACCACTTCTGCAAGTTCTCCTTTCCCTTCCACAGATGCAGACAAACTAGTGGCTGTCACCTCCATAATTGTACCTGTTACCTTCTTTGTGGGCGTACTTTGAGACATCCTCCCAAGTGGCACTGTGATTCTCACTGCTACTAGGGTCACCATCTCCATTTATGAAGACACCCGGCATGGCTACCTCTGAATGGATACTAGCTGTACTCATTTGTTCATGTCCAACAGACTGTATCTGTTCTTTGCATGAACTGGAATCAGGGATGGGGTCTATCTTACTGAGTTTGCTTGTATTTTCAAATGCAATAATCAGGATCAGAATTAATCCCGGATGAGCCCCCACATGGGGAGCTATTTCGCTAGGAGCAGGATGATACATGGGTCCCCCTAGTGATAACCCACCCTGTACCTGGACCCGACAACCACTGACACCCCAGAAACAGGTGAAATGGTCTTTTTAGATATCCTGCAGATATATTACAGAAGATAGAGAATGCAGACATACTACTGGAGATGGTTAGAGACTGCAGACATACTACAGAAGATGCTTATAGTCTAATGTTCCTACCTCCCACCCATACATATACTAGGGGTAGTTTAGACAGGAGCCAACTATACTACCACCATGCCTTTGGAGATTTGGATAAAACTGGAGTTCGTGGAGGAAGTCAATGCAAGCACAGTAGCTTAGTGGCTAGGCTTTCTGCAATGGGTGGTGCAGTGGCTTTAGTGGCTAGCACTTCCGCCTTGCAGAACTTGGGTCATGGGTTTAGATCCTGACCTTAACACTACCTACATGGAGTTTGCATGTTATCCCTTTATTGCAAGGGTTTCCTCCCACACTTCAAGGACATGCTGGTAGTTTAATTGGCTCCTGACTAAATTCCCCCTAGTACATATGATGTAGGGGCTTATGAATATAAAAATCTTGAGGGCAGCAACTGATGAACTCTCCACTGAAATTGAACACATAAACTTCAAATCTCTAATTAGACTAAATTCATGCTCTTCAAGTCTCCAGCAATACTGACCACATGCGCTTCAAAACTTGAGTGTAACGTATGCATGCTCTTCAGTGATTGGCTGTCTCTCCTTGAGCCCCTCAAGTTCTCCTTTCCCTTCAGCAGACTCCGACAGACTCTCTTTTAGTAGCCTACACCTCCATATTAGTAACAGAGCCCTGTACGTGGAATATTATTTGTGAGGGAAGGGTAGCCTGAGACGTCCTCCCAAGTGGCACTTTGATTCTCACTGTTACTAGGGTCACTATATCCATCTTGGATAGCTATATCGGAGAGGTTATAAGCTGCACTCATTCTTCCATCTCCAACAGACGGGACCTGTTTTTTTTTTTTGAAACAAACTGGCATCAATAATGGGGTCCATCTTACTGATGTGGTTTGTACTTCCATATGCATTTCTCAGGGTAGATGGAATCCCGGATGAGCCCCCAAGTGAAAGGCTACCCCTCTTAGAGCTGCTTCATAGATGGTCATTTTGTCACTCCTAGTAATAATATCTCATCCTGTACCTGGACCTGACAACCACTGACACACCAGAAACAGTTGAAATTGTCTTTTAATATATGCCGTAGGCATACTACAAGAGATGGTCAGAGACTGCAGACATAGTACAGGAGATGCCTATAACTGACGTGGTTAAGCTGAACCCCCAATTATCAGTCCATATCCCGGCCCGGTCACTACCTCCTGGGAGTTCTGGGTCTACACTAGCACAGTAGGTCTCTGTCTAGAGTTTGGGGGGTTTGTGGTTTTCCTTGTTTGGTATCATCAGACTGTTCTTGGTACATCCTATTTATCAATACAATCAGTATTGCTTGAGTTGGTGTCTCTTTATTGATTGTCAGGGGTGTGTCCGAGTGCTACACATACAGCCAATCAGGCGTCCTCACACCAGGTTAGGCTCAGAGGGGGTTTCTCTACAGCGCCTCCTACAGGGGTGCACTACACTACCTCATATGCATACATGTACTAATGAGTGGCAATTTAGAAATGAGCCGATTAACCTCCCAGCATGTCTGTGGAGTGTGGGAGAGAACCGGAGTACCTGGAGGAAACCAATGCAAGAACATACCTTAGTGGTTAGTGGCTTTGCACCGGGCGGCACAGTGGTTTAGTGACTAGCACTTCTGCCTTGCAGTAGTTGATTCATGGGTTCAAATCCCATGGCATCTCCTGTATGGAGTTTGCATGTTCTCCCTGTGCTTGCGTGGGTTTCCTCCGGGTACTCCGGTTTCCTCCCACATTCCAAAGACATGCTGATAGGTTAATTGGCTCCTTTCTAAATTGTCCCTAGTAGGAACCTTAGGCTCTAAGCATCTTGAGGGCAGGACTGATGTAAATGTGAGGTATAGGTCAATTGTCAGCACTTAACAATGACTTAGCAGTACAACTGTAAGTGTAAAAACTGATCAAATAATAGAAACATCAAACATGATCAGTATACAGGCTAGCACCTCATACCTCCAATGGAAGCACTTCAATGTGACAGACAATCTAAATGTATGCACTGAAAGCTCTAACCAAAGACAACACAAGCACTTACAATAATAACTTGAACAAAATGCATGCCCCAGAGGGCGATGCTGCACTTGTGAGAAGGCACTTAGATTCCCCAATGCAGAAACATCACAGCAGCCCCAATTTCAGTTCCTTTTAAAAACAAAAATACAACAGGAGACGGTCAGAGACTGCAGATGTCCCACAGGACCAGTATAACTATTTATATTCCATATCTGTGGGATCCTCTAGAAGCTGGAAATCGCAGTATAGACACCAGTGATCTCCACTAACTTCCGGCTCCCGTACCAATCGACTGCCCTGCCGCATTGTGAACACAGAAGGTCGGCCACTGGGCACGGGTGCCATTTAGTGATCCCTTTGAATTACCTCCATGAAAGCAAAGCATTTTCTGATTGGACAATTTGGAGAGCGTGACAACACTGTGCTGCCTCTCCACCTCTTCCAATCTGAAAGCCCTCTGCATTCATTGAGAAAACCCCATCCACTGCTCTACTGACACCATCCTCTGCTCTAATGAGACCGTTCTTTGCCCCACTGACACCATGCTCTGCCCTACAGACACTGACTTCGTCTTCTGCCCTACTGCTATGGTATACTACTCTACTGACACTGTCCACTGCTCTACTGACACAGTCCTCTTCCCCACTGACACTGTCTTCTTCCCCATAGACACTGCCCACTGCCTTACTCACACTGTCCAGTACTCTACTGAAACCTCTTTGATGACCTCAGCGGTGTTGTGGAGAGGTAAGTACTTACACACTTCTTTTACAGGTACAGCTTTTCTAAGGAACTCTAGAACAATGTCAGGGTTACTTTATATTCCATCTAAAGTAATAAGCAGCAAAATGATGTGTAGCCTGACAGCTTGAGCTACAGTTAACCATGACATGGGTACGTCTCTTCTCTCCTTCTTTAGGGTAGGTACGTTAGGTGCTTGTAATAGAATTCTCACTAATAAAGTCCTTTGGGCACCTAAATTGAGAAGAGTTCTTGTGTGAATACTATCAGCTTGAACAGGTACCACAGGCGAGAGGAATATCAGCTTGACTGAACTTTACCAAAAACAGTTGAAGTAGCTGGTCTCCTTGTCTGGACTTGTATCCTTCTTCTTCTACAAAGCCTTGTATCCGATGACAATTTGAACGTTGGTGGAGATCTCTCTCTCGAATGGCAGCACTCGATAAGGAGGTGCTTTAAAGTGTCTCTTTGAAGTATCAAATGAGAGTCTTCTCAAATGCTCAGTCCTTCCCCTCTTTTTTCTAGTATTATTTCTCGGATAGAAGCTATATGAAGTAGTCAACAACCTGACCGGCTCTCTCACCTGGAGTCCTATGAAGTTTCTCTACCACTTCTGCAAGTTCTCCTTTCCCTTCCACAGATGCAGACAAACTAGTGGCTGTCACCTCCATAATTGTACCTGTTACCTTCTTTGTGGGCGTACTTTGAGACATCCTCCCAAGTGGCACTGTGATTCTCACTGCTACTAGGGTCACCATCTCCATTTATGAAGACACCCGGCATGGCTACCTCTGAATGGATACTAGCTGTACTCATTTGTTCATGTCCAACAGACTGTATCTGTTCTTTGCATGAACTGGAATCAGGGATGGGGTCTATCTTACTGAGTTTGCTTGTACTTTCTAATGTAATAATCAGGGTCAGAATTAATCCCGGATGAGCCCCCACATACAGAGCTACTTACCTAGGAGCAGCATGATAGATGGGTCCTCCCAGTGATAACCCACCCTGTACCTGGACCCGACAACCACTGACACACCAGAAACAGGTGAGATTTTCCTTTAAGATATCCTGCAGATATATTACAGAAGATAAAGAATGAAGACATACTACTGGAGATGGTTAGAGACTGCAGACATACTACAGAAGATGCTTCTAGTCTAATGTTCCTACCTCACATCCATACATATACTAGGGGTAATTTAGACAGGAGCCATTTAACCTACCACCATTTTTTTTTGAGAGTGGGAGGAAACTGGAGTACCTGTATGAAACCAGGGCAAGCACAGTAGCTTAGTGGCTAGGCTTTCTGCAATGGGTGGTGCAGTCGATTTGTGGCTAGCATTTCCACCTTACAGCACTTGGGTCATGGGTTTAGATCCTGGCCATGACACCACCTACATGGAGTTTGTGTGTTTTCTCTGTCCTTGCAACTGTTTCCTCCCACACTCAAAAGACATGGTGGAAGCTTAATTGGCTCCTGTGTAAATTCCCCCCAATACATATGATGTAGGGACTTATGAATATAGAATCCTTGATGGCAGCAACTGATGAACTCTCCATTGAAAATTAACACATTGACTTCAAATATCAATCTGGACTAAATTCATGCTCTTCAAGTCTCCAGCAATACTGACCACATGCGCTTCAAAACTTGAGTGTAACTAAATGCATGCTCTTCAGTGACTGGCTGTCTCTCCTTGAGCCCCTCAAGTTCTCCTTTCCCTTCAGCAGACTCCGACAGACTCTCTTTTAGTAGCCTACACCTCCATATTAGTAACAGAGCCCTGTACCTGGAATATTATTTGTGAGGGAAGGGTAGCCTGAGGCATCCTCCCAAGTGGCACTTTGATTCTCGCTGTTACTAGGGTCACTATATCCATTTTTCAAGACGCCTGTGTCTTCAGCATAGCTATTTCGGAGTGGAAAAAAGCTGCACTCATTCCTCCATCTCCAAAGACAGAACCCGTTTTTGATTTTAGCAAGAACTGGTATCAGTGATGGGGTCCATATTACTGATGTGGCTTCAACTTTCAGATGCAATTATCAGGGTAGAAGGAATCCCGGATGAGCCCCCAGATATAGTGCTCCCCCTTTAGGAGTTGCTTGATAGATGGGTCATTTTATCACTTCCAATGATAACCCTCCCTGGACCTGACAACCAATGACACACCAGAAACAGATGGAATGGTCTGTCGAAATATTCTGCAGATAGAGAAGATAGAGAATGCAGCCATACTACAGGAGATGGTCATAGACTGCAGACATAGTACTTGAGATGGTCAGAGACTGCAGAATTACTACAGGAGATGGTCATAGACTGCAGACATAGTACATGAGATGGTCAGAGACTGCAGAATTACTACTGGAGATGGTCAGAGACTGCAGAAATACTACTAGAGATGGTCAGAGACTGCAGACATAGTACAGGAGATGGTCAGAGACTGCAGACATAGTACAGGAGATGACCAGAGACTGCGGACTTAGTACAGGAGATGGTCATAGACTGCAGACATAGTACAGGAGATGGTCAGAGACTGCTAACGTAGTACAGGAGATTCTTATTGCTGACGTGGTTAAGCTGAACCCCCAATTATCAGTCCATATCCCGGCCCGGTCACTACCTCCTGGGAGTTTTGGGTCTACACTAGCACAGTAGGTCTCTGTCTAGAGTTCGGGGGGTTTGTGGTTTTCCTTGTTTGTTATCATCAGACTGTTCTTGGTACATCCTATTTATCAATACAGTCAGCATTGCTTGAGTTGGTGTCTCTTTATTGATTGTCAGGGGTGTGTCCGAGTGCTACACATACAGCCAATCAGGCGTCCTCACCCCAGGTTAGGCTCAGAGGGGGTTTCTCTACAGCGCCTCCTACAGGTGTGCGCTACACTATCTCGAGGGGCAATTTAGAAAGGTGCTGACTAACCTCCCAGCATTTCTGTGGACTGTGGGAGAGAACCGGAGTACCCAGAGGAAACCAATGCAAGAACATACCTTATGGTTAGCCTTTCTGCACAGGGCGGCACAGTGGCTTAGTGGTTAGCACTACTGCCTTGCTTTAGGTAAGTCATGGGTTCATATCCCATGGCATCTCCTGCATTGAGTTTGCATGTTCTCCCTGTGCTTGCGTGGGTTTCCTCCGGGTACTCCGGTTTCCTTCCACATTCCAAAGACTTGCTGGTAGTTTAATTAACTGCTTTCTAAATTGTCCTTAATAGGAACCTTAGGCTCTAAGCATCTTGAGGGCAGGACTGATGTAAATGTGAGGTATAGGTCAATTGTCAGCACTTAATGATGACTTAGCAGTACAACTGTAAGTGTAAAAATTGATCAAATAATAGAAACATCAAACATGATCAGTATACAGGCTAGCACCTCATACCTCCAATGGAAGCACTTCAACACAGCTCA
The DNA here is from genome assembly GCF_062004578.1 of Staurois parvus. Classification (NCBI taxonomy): domain Eukaryota; kingdom Metazoa; phylum Chordata; class Amphibia; order Anura; family Ranidae; genus Staurois; species Staurois parvus. Next base: position 286,626 of record NW_028319451.1, read on the forward strand.
AGCACTTCAAAGCGACATACAATCTACATGCGTGCCTGAGAGGGCAATGTATGCACTGAGATCTCCAGCCAAACACAAGCACTTACAATAATAACTTGAACAAAATGCATGCCCCAGAGGGTGATGCTGCACTTGTGAGAAGGCACTTAGATCCCCCAATCAGTCCCAATGCAGAAACATCACAGCAGCCCCAAATTCAGTTCCTTTTAAAAATACAACAGGAGACGGTCAGAGACTGCAGATGTCCCACAGGACCAATATAACTATTTATATTCCATATCTGTGGGATCCTCTAGAAGCTGGAAATCGCAGTATAGACACCAGTGATCTCCACTAACGTCCGGCTCCCGTACCGATCGACTGCCCTGCCGCATTGTGAACACAGAAGGTCGGCCACTGGGCACGGGTGCCATTTAGTGATCACTTTGCATTACCTCCATGAAAGCAAAGCATTTTCTGATTGGACAATTTGGAGAGCGTGACAACACTATGCTGCCTCTCCACCTCTTCCAATCAGAAAGCCCTCTGCATTCATTGAGAAAACCCCATCCACTGCTCCACTGACACCATCCTCTCCTCTAATGAGACCGTACTTTGCCCCACTGACACCATGCTCTGCCCTACAGACACTGACACCGTCTTCTGCCCTACTGCTATGGTATACTACTCTACTGACAATGCCCACTGCTCTACTGACACCGACATCTTCCCCACTGACACTGTCTTCTGCCCCATAGACACTGCCCACTGCCTTACTGACACTGTGCAGTACTCTACTGAAACCTTTTTGATGACCTGAGCGGTGTTGTGGAGAGGTAAGTACTTACACACTTCTTTTACAGGTACAGCTTTCTAAGGAACTCTAGAACAATGTCAGGGATACTCTATATTCCATCTAAAGTAATAAGCAGCAAAATGACGTGTAGCCTGACAGCTTGAGCTACAGTTAACCATGACATGGGTACGTCTCTTCTCTCCTTCTTTAGGGTAGGTACGTTAGGTGCTTGTAATAGAATTCTCACTAATAAAGTCCTTTGGGCACCTAAATTGAGAAGAGTTCTTGTGTGAATACTATCAGCTTGAACGGGTACCACAGGCGAGAGGAATATCAGCTTGACTGAACTTTACCAAAAACAGGTGAAGTAGCTGGTCTCCTTGTCTGGACTTGTATCCTTCTTCTTCTACAAAGCCTTGTATCCGATGACAATTTGAACGTTGGTGGAGATCTCTCTCTCGAATGGCTGCACTCGATAAGGAGGTGCCTTAAGGTGTCTCTTTGAAGTATCAGGTGAGAGTCTTCTCAAAGGCTCAGTCCTTCCCCTCTTTTTTCTAGTATTATTTCTCGGATAGAAGCTATTTGAAGTAGTCAACAACCTGACCGGCTCTCTCACCTGGAGTCCTCTGAAGTTTCTCTACCACTTCTGCAAGTTCTCCTTTCCCTTCCACAGATGCAGACAAACTAGTGGCTGTCACCTCCATAATTGTACCTGTTACCTTCTTTGTGGGCGTACTTTGAGACATCCTTCCAAGTGGCACGGTGATTCTCACTGCTACTAGGGTCACCATCTCCATTTATGAAGACACCCGGCATGGCTACCTCTGAATGGATACTAGCTGTACTCATTTGTTCATGTCCAACAGACTGTATCTGTTCTTTGCATGAACTTGAATCAGGGATGGGGTCTATCTTACTGAGTTTGCTTTTACTTTCAAATGCAATAATCAGGATCAGAATTAATCCCGGATGAGCCCCCACATGCAGAGCTATTTCGCTAGGAGCAGCATGATAGATGGGTCCCCCCAGTGATAACCCACCCTGTACCTGGACCCGACAACCACTGACACCCCAGAAACAGGTGAAATGGTCTTTTTAGATATCCTGCAGATATATTACAGAAGATAGCGAATGCAGACATACTACTGGAGATGCTTATAGTCTAAGGGTCCTACCTCACACCCATACATATACTAGGGGTAGTTTAGACAGGAGCCAACTATACTACCACCATGCCTTTGGAGATTTGGATAAAACTGGAGTTCGTGGAGGAAGACAATGCAAGCACAGTAGCTTAGTGGCTAGGCTTTCTGCAATGGGTGGTGCAGTGGCTTTAATGGCTAGCACTTCCACCTTGCAGAACTTGGGTCATGGGTTTAGATCCTGACCTTAACACTACCTACATGGAGTTTGCATGTTATCCCTTTATTGCAAGGGTTTCCTCCCACACTTCAAGGACATGCTGGTAGTTTAATTGGCTCCTGACTAAATTCCCCCTAGTACATATGATGTAGGGGCTTATGAATATAGAAATCTTGAGGGCATCAACTGATGAACTTTCCACTGAAATTGAACACAAACTTCAATTCTCTAACTAGACTAAATTCATGCTCTTCAAGTCTCCAGCAATACTGACCACATGCGCTTCAACAATTGAGTGCAACTAAATGCATGCTCTTCAGTGACTGGCTGTCTCTCCTTCAGCCCCTCAAGTTCTCCTTTCCCTTCAGCAGACTCCGACAGACTCTCTTTTAGTAGCCTACACCTCCATATTAGTAACAGAGCCCTGTACCTGGAATATTATTTGTGAGGGAAGGGTAGCCTGAGGCGTCCTCCCAAGTGGCACTTTGATTCTCGCTGCTACTAGGGTCACTGTATCCATTTTTCAAGACGCCTGTGTCTTCAGCATAGCTATTTCGGAGTGGACAAAAGCTGCACTCATTCCTCCATCTCCAAAGACAGAACCCGTTTTTGATTTTAGCATGAACTGGTGTCAGTGATGGGGTCCATATTACTGATGTGGCTTGAAATTTTAGATGCAATTATCAGGGAAGAAGGAATCCCGGATGAGCCCCCAGATATAGTGCTCCCTCTTTAGGAGTTGCTTGATAGATGGGTCATTTTTGTCACTTCCAATGATAACCCTCCCTGGACCCGACAACCAATCACACACCAGAAACAGTTGGAATGGTCTGTCAAAATATTCTGCAGATATATTAGAGAATAAAGAGAATGCAGCCATACTACAGGAGATGGTCAGAGACTGCAGACATACTACAGGAGATGGTCAGAGACTGCAGACATAGTATATGAGATGGTCAGAGACAGCAGACATACTACAGGAAATGGTCAGAGACTGCAGACATACTACTGGAGATGGTCAGAGACTGCAGACATACTACAGCAGATGGTCAGAGACTGCAGAAATACTACTTAAGATGGTCAGAGACTGCAGACATACTACAGGAGATGGTCAGAGACTGCAGACATACTACTGGAGATGGTCAGAGACTGCAGACATAGTACAGGAGATGGTCAGAGACTGCAGACATAGTATATGAGATGGTCAGAGACTGCAGACATACTACAGGAAATGGTCAGAGACTGCAGACATACTACTGGAGATGGTCATAAACTGCAGACATACTACAGCAGATGGTCAGAGACTGCAGAAATACTACTTAAGATGGTCAGAGACTGCAGACATACTACTGGAGATGGTCAGAGACTGCAGACATAGTACAGGAGATGGTCAGAGACTGCAGACATAGTACAGGAGATGACCAGAGACTGCAGGCATACAACAAGAGATGGTCAAAGACTGCAGATATTTTACAGGAGATGGTCAGAGACTGCAGACATAGTACAGGAGATGGTCAGAGACTGCAGACATAGTACAGGAGATGGTCAGACATGGTAGACATACAATAGGAGATGGTCAGAGACTGCAGACATACTACAGGAGATGCCTATTACTGACGTGGTTAAGCTGAACCCCCAATTATCAGTCCATATCCCGGCCCGGTCACTACCTCCTGGGAGTTTTGGGTCTACACTAGCACAGTAGGTCTCTGTCTAGAGTTCGGGGGGTTTGTGGTTTTCCTTGTTTGTTATCATCAGACTGTTCTTGGTACATCCTATTTATCAATACAGTCAGCATTGCTTGAGATGGTGTCTCTGTATTGATTGTCAGGGGTGTGTCCGAGTGCTACACATACAGCCAATCAAGCGTCCTCACACCAGGTTAGGCTCAGAGGGGGTTTCTCTACAGCGCCTCCTACAGGGGTGCACTACACTATCTCGAGGCGCAATTTAGAAAGGTGCTGACTAACCTTCCAGCATTTCTGTGGACTGTGGGAGAGAACCGGAGTACCCGGAGGAAACCAGTGCAAGAACATACCTTAGTGGTTAGCCCTTCTGCACAGGGCAGCACAGTGGCTTAGTGGTTAGCACTACTGCCTTGCAGTAGGTAAGTCATGGGTTCATATCCCATGGCATCTCCTGCATGTTCTCCCTTTTCTTGCGTGGGTTTCCTCCGGGTACTCCGGTTTCCTCCCACATTCCAAAGACATGCTGGTAGGTTAATTGTCTCCTGTCTAAATTGTCCTTAGTAGGAACCTTAGGCTCTAAGCATCTTGAGGGCAGGACTGATGTAAATGTGAGGTATAGGTCAATTGTCAGCACTTAATGATGACTTAGCAGTACAACTGTAAGTGTAAAAACTGATCAAATAATAGAAACATCAAACATGATCAGTATACAGGCTAGCACCTCATACCTCCAATGGAAGCACTTCAACACAGCTCAAGCACTTCATAGCGACAGACCATCTGCATGCGTTCCTGAGAGGGCAATGTATGCACTGAGATCTCCAGCCAAACACAAGCACTTACAATAATAACTTGAACAGAATGCATGCCCCAGAGGGTGATGCTGCACTTGTGAGAAGGCACTTAGATCCCCCAATCAGTCCCAATGCAGAAACATCGCAGCAGCCCCAAATTCGGTTCCTTTTAAAAATACAACAGGAGACGGTCAGAGACTGCAGATGTCCCACAGGACCAATATAACTATTTATATTCCATGTCTGTGGGATCCTCTAGAAGCTGGAAATCGCAGTATAGACACCAGTGATCTCCACTAACTTCCGGCTCCCGTACCGATCGACTGCCCTGCCTCATTGTCAACACAGAAGGTCGGCCACTGGGCACGGGTGCCATTTAGTGACCTCTTTGCATTACCTCCATGAAAGCAAAGCATTTTCTGATTGGACAATTAAGAGAGCGTGACAACACTGTGTTGCCTCTCCACCTCTTCCAATCAGAGAGCCCTCTGCATTCATTGAGAAAACCCCATCCACTGCTCCACTGACACCATCCTCTGCTCTAATGAGACCGTTCTTTGCCCCACTGACACCATGCTCTGCCCTACAGACACTGACACCGTCTTCTGCCCTACTGCTATGGTATACTACTCTACTGACACCGTCCTCTTCCCCACTGACACTGTCTTCTGCCCCATAGACACTGCCCACTGCCTTACTGACACTGTCCAGTACTCTACTGAAACCTTTTTGATGAACTGAGCGGTGTTGTGGAGAGGTAAGTACTTACACACTTCTTTTACAGGTACAGCTTTTCTAAGGAACTCTAGAACAATGTCAGGGTTACTTTATATTCCATCTAAAGTAATAAGCAGTAAAATGATGTGTAGCCTGACAGCTTGAGCTACAGTTAACCATGACATGGGTACGTCTCTTCTCTCCTTCTTTAGGGTAGGTACGTTAGGTGCTTGTAATAGAATTCTCACTAATAAAGTCCTTTGGGCACCTAAAATGAGAAGAGTTCTTGTGTGAATACTATCAGCTTGAACAGGTACCACAGGCGAGAGGAATATCGGCTCTCTCACCTGGAGTCCTATGAAGTTTCTCTACCACTCTGCAAATTCTCCTTTCCCTTCCACAGATGCAGACAAACTAGTGGCTGAACCTCCAATTATCAGTCCATATCCCGGCCCGGTCACTACCTCCTGGGAGTTTTGGGTCTACACTAGCACAGTAGGTCTCTGTCTAGAGTTCGGGGGGTTTGTGGTTTTCCTTGTTTGTTATCATCAGACTGTTCTTGGTTCATCCTATTTATCAATACAGTCAGCATTGCTTGAGTTGGTGTCTCTTTATTTATTGTCAGGGGTGTGTCCGAGTGCTACACATACAGCCAATCAGGCGTCCTCACCCCAGTTTAGGCTCAGAGGGGGTTTCTCTACAGCGCCTCCTACAGGGGTGCACTACACTACCTCACATGCATACATGTACTAACGAGGGGCAATTTATAAATGAGCCGATTAACCTTCCAGCATGTCTGTGGACTGTGGGAGAGAACCGGAGTACCCGGAGGAAACCAGGGCAAGAACATAGCTTAGTGGTTAGCCAATCTGCATGGGGCGGCACAGTGGCTTAGTGGCTAGCACTTCTGCCTTGCAGTAGTTGATTCATGGGTTCAAATCCCATGGCATCTCGTGTATGGAGTTTGCATGTTCTCCCTGTGCTTGCGTGGGTTTCCTCCGGGTACTCCGGTTTCCTCCCACATTCCAAAGACATGCTGGTAGGTTAATTGGCTCCTGTCTAAATTGTCCCTAGTAGGAACCTTAGGCTCTAAGCATCTTGAGGGCAGGACTGATGTAAATGTGAGGTATAGGTCAATTGTCAGCACTTAATGATAACTTAGCAGTACAACTGTAAGTGTAAAAACTGATCAGATAATAGAAACATCAAACATGATCAGTATACAGGCTAGCACCTCATACCTCCAATGGAAGCACTTCAATGTGACAGACAATCTAAATGTATGCACTGAAAGCTCTAACCAAAGAAAACACAAGCACTTACAATAATTACTCTGAACAGAATGCATGCCCCAGAGGGCGATGCTGCACTTGTGAGAAAGCACTTAGATCCCTAGCACATCATGCCTCCAATGGAAGCACTTCAAAGTGACAGACGATCTACATGTGTGCCTGAGAGGGCAATGTATGCGCTGAGATCTCCAGCCAAACACAAGCACTTAAAATAACAACTTGAACAAAATGCATGCCCCAGAGGGCGATGCTGCACTTGTGAGAAGGCACTTAGATCCCCCAATCAGTCCCAATGCAGAAACATCGCAGTAGCCCCAAATTCAGATCCTTTTAAATACAACAGGAGACGGTCAGAGACTGCAGATGTCCCACAGGACCAATATAACTATTTATATTCCATATCAGTGGGATCCTCTAGAAGCTGGAAATCGCAGTATAGACACCAGTGATCTCCACTAACTTCCGGCTCCCGTACCGATCGACTGCACTAATAAAATTCTCACTAATAAAGTCTTTTGGGCACCTAAATTGAGAAGAGTTCTTGTGTGAATACTATCAGCTTGAACAGGTACCACAGGCGAGAGGAATATCAGCTTGACTGAACTTTACCAAAAACAGTTGAAGTAGCTGGTCTCCTTGTCTGGACTTGTATCCTTCTTCTTCTACAAAGCCTTGTATCCGATGACAATTTGAACGTTGGTGGAGATCTCTCTCTCGAATGGTGGCACTCGATAAGGATGTGCCTTAAGGTGTCTATTTGAAGTATCAGGTGAGAGTCTTCTCAAAGGCTCAGTCCTTCCCCTCTTTTTTCTTGTATTATTTCTCGGATAGAAGCTATTTGAAGTAGACAACAACCGGACCGGCTCTCTCACCTGGAGTCCTATGAAGTTTCTCTACCACTTCTGCAAATTCTCCTTTCCCTTCCACAGATGCAGACAAACTAGTGGCTTTCACCTCCATAATTGTACCCGTTACCTTCTTTGTGGGCGTACTTTGAGACATCCTCCCAAGTGGCACTGTGATTCTCACTGCTACTAGGGTCACCATCTCCATTTATGAAGACACCCGGCATGGCTACCTCTGAATGGATACTAGCTGTACTCATTTGTTCATGTCCAACAGACTGTATCTGTTCTTTGCATGAACTGGAATCAAAGATGGGGTCTATCTTACTGAGTTTGCTTGTATTTTCAAATGCAATAATCAGGATCAGAATTAATTCTGGATGAGCCCCCACATGGAGAGCTATTTTGCTAGGAGCAGGATGATACATGGGTCCCCCTAGTGATAACCCACCCTGTACCTGGACCCGACAACCACTGACACCCCAGAAACAGGTGAAATGGTCTTTTTAGATATCCTGCAGATATATTACAGAAGATAGAGAATGCAGACATACTACTGGAGAGGGTTAGAGACTGCAGCCATACTACAGAAGATGCTTCTAGTCTAAGGCTCCTACCTCCCACCCATACATGTACTAGGGGTAGTTTAGACAGGAGCCAACTATACTACCACCATGCCTTTGGAGATTTGGATAAAACTGGAGTTCGTGGAGGAAGTCAATCAAGCACAGTAGCTTAGTGGCTAGGCTTTCTGCAATGGGTGGTGCAGTGGCTTTAGTGGCTAGCTCTTCCGCCTTGCAGAACTTGGGTCATGGGTTTAGATCCTGACCTTAACACTACCTACATGGAGTTTGCATGTTATCCCTTTATTGCAAGGGTTTCCTCCCACACTTCAAGGACATGCTGGAAGTTTAATTGGCTCCTGACTAAATTCCCCCTAGTACATATGATGTAGGGGCTTATGAATATAGAAATCTTGAGGGCAGCAACTGATGAACTTTCCACTGAAATTGAACACATAACGTTCAATTCTCTAACTAGACTAAATTCATGCTCTTCAAGTCTCCAGCAATACTGACCACATGCGCTTCAAAAATTGAGTGTTACTAAATGCATGCTCTTCAGTGACTGGCTGTCTCTCCTTGAGCCCCTCAAGTTCTCCTTTCCCTTCAGCAGACTCCGGCAGACTCTCTTTTAGTAGCCTACACCTCCATATTAGTAACAGAGCCCTGTACCTGGAATATTATTTGTGGGGGAAGGGTAGCCTGAGACGTCCTCCCAAGTGGCACTTTGATTCTCACTGTTACTAGGGTCACTGTATCCATCTTGGATAGCTATATCGGAGAGGTTATAAGCTGCACTCATTCTTCCATCTCCAACAGACGGGACCTGTTTTCTTTTTTTGCACAAACTGGCATCAATAATGGGGTCCATCTTACTGATGTGGCTTGTACTTCCATATGCATTTCTCAGGGTAGATGGAATCCCGGATGAGCCCCCAAGTGAAAGGCTACCCCTCTTAGAGCTGCTTCATAGATGGTCATTTTGTCACTCCTAGTAATAATATCTCATCCTGTACCTGGACCTGACAACCACTGACACACCAGAAACAGTTGAAATTGACTTTCAAGATATGCCGTAGGCATACTACAAGAGATGGTCAGAGACTGCAGAAAAACTACAGGAGACAGTCAGAGACTGCAGTCATAGTACAGGAGATGGTCAGAGACTGCAGATATTTTACAGGAGATGGATATAGACTGCAGAAAAACTACAGGAGATGGTCAGAGATTGAAGACATACAACAAGAGATTGTCAGAGACTGCAGACATAGTACGGTAGATGATAAGAGACTGCAGATACACTAAAGGAGATGACCAGAGACTGCAGACATAGTACAGGAGATGCTTATTGCTGACGTGGTTAAGCTGAACCCCCAATTATCAGTCCATATCCCGGCCCGGTCACTACCTCCTGGGAGTTTTGGGTCTACACTAGCACAGTAGGTCTCTGTCTAGAGTTCGGGGGGTTTTGTGGTTTTCCTTGTTTGTTATCATCAGACTGTTCTTGTTACATCCTATTTATCAATACAGTCAGCATTGCTTGAGTTGGTGTCTCTTTATTGATTGTCAGGGGTGTGTCCGAGTGCCACACATACAGCCAATCAGGCGCCCTCACACCAGGTTAGGCTCAGAGGGGGTTTCTCTACAGCGCCTCCTACAGGGGTGCACTACACTACCTCACATGCATACATGTACTAACGAGGGGCAATTTATAAATGAGCAGATTAACCTTCCAGCATGTCTGTGGACTGTGGGAGAGAATCGGAGTACCCGGAGGAAACCAGTGCAAGAACATATCTTAGTGGTTAGCCAATCTGCACGGGGCGGCACAGTGGCTTAGTGGCTAGCACTTCTGTCTTGCAGTAGTTGGTTCATGGGTTCAAATCCCATGGCATCTCCTGTATGGAGTTTGCATGTTCTCCCTGTGCTTGCGTGGGTTTCCTCCGGGTACTCCGGTTTCCTCCCACATTCCAAAGACATGCTGGTAGGTTAATTGGCTCCTGTCTAAATTGTCCCTAGTAGGAACCTTAGGCTCTAAGCATCTTGAGGGCACGACTGATGTAAATGTGAGGTATAGGTCAATTGTCAGCACTTAATGATGACTTAGCAGTACAACTGTAAGTGTAAAAACTGATCAAATAATAGAAACATCAAACATGATCAGTATACAGGCTAGCACCTCATACCTCCAATGGAAGCACTTCAATGTGACAGACAATCTAAATGTATGCACTGAAAGCTCTAACCAAAGACAACACAAGCACTTACAATAATTACCTGAACAGAATGCATGCCCCAGAGGGCGATGCTGCACTTGTGAGAAGGCACTTAGATCCCTAGCACATCATACCTCCAATGGAAGCACTTCAAAGCGACAGACAATCTACATGTGTGCCTGAGAGGGCAATGTATGCGCTGAGATCTCCAGCCAAACACAAGCACTTACAATAATTACTTTGAACAAAATGCATGCCCCAGAGGGCGATGCTGCACTTGTGAGAAGGCACTTAGATCCCTCAATCAGTCCCAATGCAGAAACATCGCAGCAGCCCCAAATTCGGTTCCTTTTAAATACAACAGGAGACGGTCAGAGACTGCAGATGTCCCACAGGACCAATATAACTATTTATATTCCATATCTGTGGGATCCTCCAGAAGCTGGAAATCGCAGTATAGACACCAGTGATCTCCACTAACTTCCGGCTCCCGTACCGATCGACTGCCCTGCCGCATTGTGAACATGTCAGGCACGGCTATGGAACGGACAGGTAGGCCTAGTGGCAGGGTAACGCACTGGCTGACGACAACCACCACCAACAGACCGAAGTCCCTCACGGCGCAGAGTCTAAGTCCCAGGCTGCTCTTCACCAGGGCCCCTGATGGTGGGGATGGACTTGACGCAGCCAGGAACCAGGTCGCGGCCCCCGAGACACCCCAGCTGTGGTAATGGCAGTACCTCCTCCTCAAGGGCTCCTCCCCCTCCGCGGCTCAACAAAAGGTTTCCGAGGAAAGCGGTTATGAAAAGCGCGGAGGAGGGCAAGAGCATGGACATCCATGGAAGGAACCCAGGAACACTCCTCGGGACCATAACCGCGCCAATGAACCAGGAACTGTAATCAACCGCGCACCAATCGAGAGTCCAGGATCCGGCTCATCTCATACTCCTCATGACCGTCAACCCGAATGGGACGGGGCCGAGGCAGAGAGGTAGTGAAGCGATTGCAGATCAGAGGTTTCAACAGTGATACATGAAAGATATTGGAGATCCGCATCCCAGGTGGAAGGGCAAGGGCATAGGTCACCGGATTCACCTTGCGGAGAATGTCAAAAGGACCGACAAAACGGGGAGCTAGTTTGGGTGTGGGCACCCGAAGATTGAGGTTATGAGTAGACAACCACACCCGATCGCCGACCTGGTATGAAGGAGCGGACAACCGTCTGCGATCAGCCTGGAACTTCTGACACTGAGCCGAGTCCCTCAAAGCCCTCTGGATCTGCCCCCATGAAGAACGCAGGGCAGCAAGATGGTTCTCCACAGCCGAAATGTCCTGTGGTGAGAACCTCTCAGGTAATACCGCGGGTTGGTACCCATAGTTGTCCATGAAGGGAGACATCCCGGAGGAGGAGTTGACCGCTGAGTTCCTGGCAAACTCTGCCCAAGGCAGGAGATCGGCCCAATCGTCCTGATGGTCCGAGATATAACACCGAAGGAATTGTTCTAAGGCCTGATTGGAACGCTCCGCAGCCCCATTGGACTGCGGGTGGTAGGCTGAAGAAAAGGAGAGACTAATACCCAACTGGGAGCAGAAGGCGCGCCAGAATCTGGACACGAACTGACTCCCGCGGTCCGAGACAATCACCTTGGGCAACCCATGCAGGCGAAAAATCTCCCTGGAAAAGACCGTGGCCAGTTCTTGCGCTGTTGGTAATTTCCTGAGTGGAATACAATGGCACATTTTGGAAAAACGATCGACGACCATGAGAATGACCGTATGACCCCGAGACACAGGGAGGTCTACAATAAAGTCCATGCCCAGGTGTGACCAAGGACGCTCCCCATTGGGAATGGGTTGCAGAAGACCCATTGGAAGATGCCGTGGAGACTTATTCTGGGCACAGATCGAACATGCCGCTACATAAGAGGCAATGTCAGCACGGAGAGTTGGCCACCAGAACAACCGAGAGACGACCCAAGACAACTGGTTCCTCCCCGGATGCCCGGCAGTTTTGGAGTTATGGTAAGTACGCAGCAGATGGGTGCGCAACCTCTCGGGTACAAAACATCTACCCTCCGGTCTCTCGGGAGGAGCGTCAGTTTGAGCCGCCAAAATCTGCTCCCCAAGGGGAGAAGTCAGACTGGTGCGAATGGCAGCCAGGATCTGATCTGGAGGTATGACCGAGGTTGGCTCAGAGTCCTCCCTGGACAACTCAGAGTATTGCCGCGATAATGCATCAGCCCTGACATTCTTGGAACCAGGCAAATAGGAGACCACATAGTTGAACCGCGACAAGAACAAGGCCCATCTGGCCTGACGGGGTGTCAATCTTTTGGCCTCCGAAAGATAAGTCAGATTCTTATGATCGGTAAGAATGAGGACCGGAACCGCGGAGCCCTCGAGCAGGTGCCTCCATTCCTTGAGAGCCAGAATGATTGCCAACAACTCCCTGTCTCCAATCTGGTAGTTGCACTCTGCAGAGAAAAGCTTCCTGGAGTAGAACCCACAGGGAAGTAGGGGTCCATCGGGCGACCGACGTTGAGACAGGAGAGCGCCTACTCCCGTCTCGGATGCATCGACCTCAAGGACGAAGGGCAATCCAGGATTGGGATGAGACAGTATCGGAGCCGAAGAGAAGGCGGATTTCAGAGCCTCGAAAGCTACGATGGCCTCGGATGACCACTCGTGAGGATTACTGCCCTTCTTGGTTAGGTCTGAGAGAGGCTTTGCCAGCGTGGAGAAGTTCCTGATGAACTTCCGATAGTAGTTGGCAAAACCCAAAAAGCGCTGAATGGGCCGAAGACCATTGGGACGAAGCCACTGCAGAACCGCCGAAACCTTCTGAGGGTCCATGGAGAATCCCTCCGCAGAAATGATGTAGCCTAAAAAGGCAACTTGGGATCGATGGAATTCACACTTCCCAAGTTTACAAAAAAGTTCGTTCTCACGTAATCGTTGCAGCACCTGCTTGACATCCTGGATATGGGACTCCATGGAGGCAGAGTAAACCAGGATGTCATCCAAGTAAACCACCACGCACTGCTGCAACAAATCACGAAGGACATCATTTATGAATTCCTGAAAAACTGCGGGCGCGTTACACAACCCGAAGGGCATCACCAG